>NC_074669.1:1808101-1875601 GCF_029448725.1 Salvelinus fontinalis
GGGAGAGAGAGAAGGGGGAGAGAGAGAAGGGGGGAGAGAGAGAGACGGGGGAGAGACAGAGAGAGGGGGGGAGAGACAGAGAGAGGGGGGGAGAGACGGGGAGAGACAGAGAGGGGGGGAGAGAGACAGAGAGAGGGGGGGAGAGACGGAGAGAGAGAGAGAGACATAGAGAGGGGGGGAGGGGGAGAGACAGAGAGAGGGGGAGGGGGAGAGACAGCGACAGAGGGGGGAGAGACAGCGACAGAGGGGGGAGAGACAGCGACAGGGGGGGGAGAGACAGCGACAGAGGGGGGAGAGACAGCGACAGAGGGGGGAGAGATGGGGGAGGGGGGAGAGAGAGAGACAGAGACAGAGAGAGGGGGAGAGACAGAGAGAGAGGGGGAGAGAGAGAGAGAGAGGGGGGAGAGACAGAGAGAGAGGGGGAGAGACAGAGAGAGAGGGGGAGAGACAGAGAGAGAGGGGGAGAGTCAGAGAGAGAGGGGGAGAGACAGAGAGAGAGGGAGGGGGAGAGAGAGAGAGAGGGAGGGGGAGAGAGAGAGAGAGAGGGGGGAGAGAGAGGGGGGAGAGAGAGGGGGGAGAGAGGGAGAGAGAGAGAGAGAGAGAGAGGGGGGGAGATAGAGAGAGGGGGAGAGAGAGAGAGGGGGGGGAGAGAGAAAGAGAGAGGGGGGAGAGGCGGAGAGAGAGAGAGGGGAAGAGACGGAGAGAGGGGGGGAGAGAGAGAGGGCGGGGGGGACATAGAGAGGGGGGAGAGATACATATATATTTGATTTTTATTTTTCGATATGTATACTTTGACAATGTAAGTAATAATAAACTTGCCATGTCAATAAAGTCAATTGAATTGAATTGAGAGAGAGAGAGAGAGAGAGAGAGAGAGAGAGAGAATGTGTGTGTGTGAATGGAAATATTCTTTGAAAAGGCAAGACTTCTATGTCAATGGTATTGTGCTGAGTCCTCAATTATCTCTCTCTTCTGTGAGTCAATCTTCAGGACAATATTTCTATGTGATTGATGGAGGCAGATACCAATACAGGTGTGTTTACGCTGTAGACTCCAGCATTCCCTTCACGTGCCTTTTGATCAATTCTCACGCAACCACTATTCCCTTTCAGTCGGTCAACACAGCTATGGGGTGAGCCCTCTACTGGAGAACGTTAGAATCACGCCTGACAAGGCCAATGAACACCGTGCCTCACCGGAAGCTGTGCCACTTAAGGAGAGTGTGTTCATGCCATTCCCCTAGTCCAGTCCATGGTACGTACAGGTTTCCTTGGCAAACGTGTGGATTTCTTATGGTGTCCTCTCACGGGTGCCCGTATCTCGGCTGGGTTATGGGACCTGGGGATGAATTGAGGATCAAATGTCTTGTCTGTCCGGGTTGAGGCATGGTGCCCTAGCTTAACCCGGTTTCCTGTGCGCTCTGTCGCCGGCTGAGGGGAAGAAGACTTGAAGGCTGAGGGTGCCTGCCTCTGCCTCGGTCAAGCACCGATTACCTCTCTTCCTGGACTTGGTGGACGATCCGGTCTTATGTGGACGGGGATCAGGCTAAACAGCGCTACGTAGTGTGCTAGCCAGGTTAGCTGACGCGTCAAGGCGAACTAGCTAGCATACTGCCACTGGTGATTTCTGGCCTCCCAAGGTGGAATTGTTTGTGTATCTCTCTCTCGTTTAGCATACGTAGCATTAAGTCGCTTGGTTATTCTAAACGGACCGTGCTGTGGTCAGCGAGATTCTCGAGACCTAAGGAAGACGGAAACACAAGTTTTCTTCGGGCTAGCTATGTGCTGGCAGCAGGCTTGGTGCTAACCCGCGTGGAGACCTGACATCTCTCAGGAGTCACACCCCGATGTCACAGGAAGGCCAAAAAGATCATCAAGGACAACAACCACCCGAGCCACTGCCAGTTCACACCGCTATCATCCAGAAGGCGAGGTCAGTACAGGTGCATCAAAGCTGGGACCGAGAGACTGAAAAACAGCTTCCATCTCAAGGCCATCAGACTGTTAAAACTTCTTCTCAATAGGGGGTGCTGTTTGCACTTTGTAATAATTTCGTTCCCAAATTAAACTGCCTCGTACTCAATTCTTGCTCGTACAATATGCATATTATTATTACTATTGGATAGAAAACACTCTCTAGTTTCTAAAACCGTTTGATTTATATCTGTGAGTAAAACAGAAATGGACTTAGAGCAATTTTCCTATGAGGATGTGAGAATGCTGAAATCTGCTTGCTGTTCTGAGATCTGTTTATAAATCTGCCTGTCTTCTATTGGTTGAGATGCACTGCATACGTCTTCCCCTGGGTGTCAGCGAATAGTGAGAATTGAAATGGAGTTGCTAGGCAGAACTGAGAGGTTATAAATGGCCTGGGAACGTAGGGTCCGGTCTTTGTTCACTTCGCTCTGACGCAGGAAGGACCTCTGGCTGTGGCTCTAGTTCGCTCCGGTTATAGGCCTTAGATATATCCGGCTCTGTTTTTATTCGTTATAGGTGTTAAAGACATCATAATGTTGTTATATTAAACTGAGTTATATCAGTTTATATCGGTATATTGCGATTTTCGGATATTTATTTGTCCTGCGTTTTAGTGAGTCGGACACGTCTTTGCCACATGGCTAATGTTTACTGCTAATTCGAACGTTGAAGAGGACAATCTACAACCAAGCAACGATTATTTTGGACAAAGGACACCTTGCCCAAGATTCTGATGGGAGCTCATCAAAAATAAAGAAGTATTTATGATGTTAATTCGTTGTTCTGTTGAAAAATGTAGAGCAGATATTCTGCCAATAATCTAGGTGCGGTCTCGCTTTAACGCACGCTGTATGTTGTAGTAACGTTAATTTTAAAAATCTAACACAGCGATTGCATTTAAGAACTAATGTTTCTTTCATTTGCTGTCCAACCTGTATTTTTTAGTCAAGTTTATGATTAGTTATCGATTAGATTAGGTGCCTCTCCCAAGATTTCTCCCGACATATTGTTGGCAGCTTGGCTACTTTTCTCATTGTATAACCACGATTTGTGCCGCTAAATATGCACATTTTCGAACAAACTCTATATGTATTGTGTAATATGATGTTATAGGACTGTCATCTGAAGAAGTTTTGAGAAGGTTAATCAAAAATATCTTTTGCTGGTTTATTCGCTATCGCTAACGTGCATGATCAATGCTGTTGTGTGGTTGGCTATTGTAGTAAGCTAATATAATGCTATATTGTGTTTTCGCTGTAAAACACTTAAAAAATCTGAAATATTGGCTGGATTCACAAGATCTTTGTCTTTCATTTGCTGTAAGCTGTGTATTTTTCAGAAATGTTTTATGATGAATATTTAGGTAATTCACGTTGCTCTCTGTAGTTATTCTAGTCGCTTTGGTGAGAGTTGTGATGGTGGCTGCAATGGTAAACTATGATTTATACCTGAAATATGCACATTTTTCTAACAAAACATATGCTATACAATAAATATGTTATCAGACTGTCATCTGATGAAGTTGTTTCTTGGTTAATGGCTATTTATATCTTTATTTGGTCGATTTTGTGATAGCTACTGATCCAGTAAAAAAATGGTAGAGTAAAAAAAGTTGTGTCTTTTGCTAACGTGGTTAGCTAATAGATTTACATATTGTGTCTTCCCTGTAAAACATTTTAAAAATCAGAAATGATGGCTGGATTCACAAGATGTGTATCTTTCATCTGGTGTCTTGGACTTGTGATTTAATGATATTTAGATGCTAGTATTTACTTGTGACGCTATGCTAGGCTATGCTAGTCAGCTTTTTTACTGATGGGGGGTGCTCCCGGATCCGGGATTGGGAGGAACTAGAAGTTAAACAGCCACCACTAACATTGTCTATGCCGTTCGGCCATCGTTCATTCAAATATTTATATGTACATATTCTTATTCATTCCTTTATACTTGTGTGTGTATAAGGTAGTTGTTGTGAAATTGTTAGATATTCCTGCACGGTCAGAACTAGAAGCACAAGCATCGGTTCGTGTAGAGATCATTCACCTTTTAGTCGGAGACTCGTGGCATCTCCCGTTGCTACAGGGACCCGTTGTCCAAGGTGTACGGGCAGGTCTGGTACCCTCGGCAGGACATTTGGGTCATGTGATCATGCCTGTCCTACAGCTTTTCACATCCTCCTTTCTCTTCTGAGGAGCAGCGGAGGTTGCGTGTCCCTGTGTGTCCGGTACGAGCTTAACCATGTACATTGAGCGGACCAGGTGTGTCCGGTACGAGCTTAACCATGTACATTGAGCAGACCAGGTGTGTCCGTTTGTGTGACCAACTTTTTTGTCTATTTTGCTAATCCGGCTCGTGGTAGAGAGCTTTCTAAGCAGTCTCTCTCTAAGCAGTCTCTCTCCACCTCTGGCCTGCTCGCCTCCCTACCACTGAGGAAGTACAGTTCCCGCTCAGCCCAGTCAAAACTGTTCGCTGCTCTGGCACCCCAATGGTGGAACAAACTCCCTCACGACGCCAGGTCAGCGGAGTCAATCACCACCTTCCGGAGACACCTGAAACCCCACCTCTTTAAGGAATACCTAGGATAGGATAAAGCAATCCTTCTGACACCCCCCCCCCCCCCCTTAAAAGATTTAGATGCACTGTTGTAAAGTGGCTGTTCCACTGGATGTCATAAGGTGAATGCACCAATTTGTAAGTCGCTCTGGATAAGAGCGTCTGCTAAATGACTTAAATGTAAATGTAAGCAGTCTCTCTCTCTAAGCAGTATCTCTCTCTAAGCAGTCTCTCTCTAAGCAGTCTCTCTCTCTAAGCAGTATCTCTCTCTAAGCAGTCTCTCTCTCTAAGCAGTATCTCTCTCTAAGCAGTATCTCTCTCTAAGCAGTCTCTCTCTCTAAGCAGTCTCTCTCTAATCAGTCTCTCTCTAAGCAGTCTCTCTCTAAGCAGTCTCTCTCTCTAAACAGTCTCTCTCTCTAAACAGTCTCTCTCTCTAAGCAGTCTCTCTCTCTAAGCAGTCTCTCTCTCTAAGCAGTCTCTCTCTAAACAGTCTCTTTCTAAACAGTCTCTCTCTCTAAGCAGTCTCTCTCTAAGCAGTCTCTCTCTCTAAGCAGTCTCTCTCTAAGCAGTCTCTCTCTCTAAGCAGTCTCTCTCTAAACAGTCTCTCTCTCTAAGCAGTCTCTCTCTAAGCAGTCTCTCTCTAAGCAGTCTCTCTCTAAACAGTCTCTCTCTCTAAGCAGTCTCTCTCTAAGCAGTCTCTCTCTAAGCAGTCTCTCTAATCAGTCTCTCTCTAAGCAGTCTCTCTCTAAGTAGTCTCTCTCTAATCAGTCTCTCTCTAATCAGTCTCTCTCTAATCAGTCTCTCTCTAATCAGTCTCTCTCTAAGCAGTCTCTCTCTAAGCAGTCTCTCTCTCTAAGCAGTCTCTCTCTCTAAACAGTCTCTCTCTAAACAGTCTCTCTCTCTAAGCAGTCTCTCTCTCTAAGCAGTCTCTCTCTCTAAGCAGTCTCTCTCTCTAAGCAGTCTCTCTCTCTAAGCAGTCTCTCTCTCTAAGCAGTCTCTCTCTCTAAGCAGTCTCTCTCTCTAAGCAGTCTCTCTCTCTAAGCAGTCTCTCTCTCTAAGCAGTCTCTCTCTCTAAGCAGTCTCTCTCTCTAAGCAGTCTCTCTCTAAACAGTCTCTCTCTAAACAGTCTCTCTCTAAGCAGTCTCTCTCTAAGCAGTCTCTCTCTAAGCAGTCTCTCTCTCTAAACAGTCTCTCTCTAAGCAGTCTCTCTCTAATCAGTCTCTCTCTAATCAGTCTCTCTCCTAGCAGTCTCTCTCCTAGCAGTCTCTCTCTAAGCAGTCTCTCTCTCTAAACAGTCTCTCTCTAAACAGTCTCTCTCTCTAAGCAGTCTCTCTCTAAGCAGTCTCTCTCTAAGCAGTCTCTCTCTCTAAGCAGTCTCTCTCTCTAAGCAGTCTCTCTCTCTAAGCAGTCTCTCTCTCTAAGCAGTATCTTTCTCTAAGCAGTCTCTCTCTAAGCAGTCTCTCTCTCTAAGCAGTCTCTCTCTCTCTAAGCAGTCTCTCTCTAAACAGTCTCTCTCTAAGCAGTCTCTCTCTAAGCAGTCTCTCTCTCTAAGCAGTATCTCTCTCTAAGCAGTCTCTCTCTCTAAGCAGTATCTCTCTCTAAGCAGTATCTCTCTCTAAGCAGTCTCTCTCTCTAAGCAGTCTCTCTCTAATCAGTCTCTCTCTAAGCAGTCTCTCTCTAAGCAGTCTCTCTCTCTAAACAGTCTCTCTCTCTAAACAGTCTCTCTCTCTAAGCAGTCTCTCTCTCTAAGCAGTCTCTCTCTCTAAGCAGTCTCTCTCTAAACAGTCTCTTTCTAAACAGTCTCTCTCTCTAAGCAGTCTCTCTCTAAGCAGTCTCTCTCTCTAAGCAGTCTCTCTCTAAGCAGTCTCTCTCTCTAAGCAGTCTCTCTCTAAACAGTCTCTCTCTCTAAGCAGTCTCTCTCTAAGCAGTCTCTCTCTAAGCAGTCTCTCTCTAAACAGTCTCTCTCTCTAAGCAGTCTCTCTCTAAGCAGTCTCTCTCTAAGCAGTCTCTCTAATCAGTCTCTCTCTAAGCAGTCTCTCTCTAAGTAGTCTCTCTCTAATCAGTCTCTCTCTAATCAGTCTCTCTCTAATCAGTCTCTCTCTAATCAGTCTCTCTCTAATCAGTCTCTCTCTAAGCAGTCTCTCTCTAAGCAGTCTCTCTCTCTAAGCAGTCTCTCTCTCTAAACAGTCTCTCTCTAAACAGTCTCTCTCTCTAAGCAGTCTCTCTCTCTAAGCAGTCTCTCTCTCTAAGCAGTCTCTCTCTCTAAGCAGTCTCTCTCTCTAAGCAGTCTCTCTCTCTAAGCAGTCTCTCTCTCTAAGCAGTCTCTCTCTCTAAGCAGTCTCTCTCTCTAAGCAGTCTCTCTCTCTAAGCAGTCTCTCTCTCTAAGCAGTCTCTCTCTCTAAGCAGTCTCTCTCTCTAAGCAGTCTCTCTCTCTAAGCAGTCTCTCTCTAAACAGTCTCTCTCTAAACAGTCTCTCTCTAAGCAGTCTCTCTCTAAGCAGTCTCTCTCTAAGCAGTCTCTCTCTCTAAACAGTCTCTCTCTAAGCAGTCTCTCTCTAATCAGTCTCTCTCTAATCAGTCTCTCTCCTAGCAGTCTCTCTCCTAGCAGTCTCTCTCTAAGCAGTCTCTCTCTCTAAACAGTCTCTCTCTAAACAGTCTCTCTCTCTAAGCAGTCTCTCTCTAAGCAGTCTCTCTCTAAGCAGTCTCTCTCTCTAAGCAGTCTCTCTCTCTAAGCAGTCTCTCTCTCTAAGCAGTCTCTCTCTCTAAGCAGTATCTCTCTCTAAGCAGTCTCTCTCTAAGCAGTCTCTCTCTCTAAGCAGTATCTCTCTCTAAGCAGTCTCTCTCTCTAAGCAGTATCTCTCTCTAAGCAGTATCTCTCTCTAAGCAGTCTCTCTCTCTAAGCAGTCTCTCTCTCTAAGCAGTCTCTCTCTCTAAGCAGTATCTCTCTCTAAGCAGTCTCTCTCTAAGCAGTCTCTCTCTCTAAGCAGTATCTTTCTAAACAGTCTCTCTCTCTAAGCAGTCTCTCTCTAAGCAGTCTCTCTCTAAGCAGTCTCTCTCTCTAAGCAGTCTCTCTCTAAGCAGTCTCTCTCTCTAAGCAGTGTCTCTCTCTAAACAGTCTCTCTCTCTAAACAGTCTCTCTCTCTAAACAGTCTCTTTCTAAACAGTCTCTCTCTAAGCAGTCTCTCTCTAAGCAGTCTCTCTCTAAGCAGTCTCTCTCTCTCTAAGCAGTCTCTCTCTCTAAGCAGTATCTTTCTAAACAGTCTCTCTCTCTAAGCAGTCTCTCTCTAAGCAGTCTCTCTCTAAGCAGTCTCTCTCTCTAAGCAGTCTCTCTCTAAGCAGTCTCTCTCTCTAAGCAGTCTCTCTCTAAACAGTCTCTCTCTCTAAGCAGTCTCTTTCTAAACAGTCTCTCTCTCTAAGCAGTCTCTCTCTAAGCAGTCTCTCTCTAAGCAGTCTCTCTCTCTAAACAGTCTCTCTCTCTAAACAGTCTCTTTCTAAACAGTATCTCTCTCTAAGCAGTCTCTCTCTCTAAGCAGTCTCTCTCTCTAAGCAGTCTCTCTCTCTAAGCAGTATCTCTCTCTAAGCAGTCTCTCTCTAATCAGTCTCTCTCTCTAAGCAGTCTCTCTCTCTAAGCAGTCTCTCTCTCTAAGCAGTCTCTCTCTCTAAACAGTCTCTCTCTCTAAGCAGTCTCTCTCTAAGCAGTCTCTCTCTCTAAGCAGTCTCTCTCTAAGCAGTCTCTCTCTCTAAGCAGTCTCTCTCTAAACAGTCTCTCTCTCTAAGCAGTCTCTCTCTAAGCAGTCTCTCTCTAAGCAGTCTCTCTCTAAACAGTCTCTCTCTCTAAGCAGTCTCTCTCTAAGCAGTCTCTCTCTAAGCAGTCTCTCTCTAAGCAGTCTCTCTAATCAGTCTCTCTCTAAGCAGTCTCTCTCTAAGTAGTCTCTCTCTAATCAGTCTCTCTCTAATCAGTCTCTCTCTAATCAGTCTCTCTCTAATCAGTCTCTCTCTAATCAGTCTCTCTCTAAGCAGTCTCTCTCTAAGCAGTCTCTCTCTCTAAGCAGTCTCTCTCTCTCTAAGCAGTCTCTCTCTAAACAGTCTCTCTCTAAACAGTCTCTCTCTCTAAGCAGTCTCTCTCTCTAAGCAGTCTCTCTCTCTAAGCAGTCTCTCTCTCTAAGCAGTATCTCTCTCTAAGCAGTCTCTCTCTCTAAGCAGTCTCTCTCTAAACAGTCTCTCTCTAAGCAGTCTCTCTCTCTAAGCAGTCTCTCTCTCTCTAAGCAGTCTCTCTCTCTAAGCAGTCTCTCTCTCTCTAAGCAGTCTCTCTCTCTAAGCAGTCTCTCTCTAAACAGTCTCTCTCTAAGCAGTCTCTCTCTCTCTAAGCAGTATCTCTCTCTAAGCAGTCTCTCTCTCTAAGCAGTCTCTCTCTAAACAGTCTCTCTCTAAACAGTCTCTCTCTCTAAGCAGTCTCTCTCTCTAAGCAGTCTCTCTCTCTAAGCAGTCTCTCTCTCTCTAAGCAGTCTCTCTCTAAACAGTCTCTCTCTAAACAGTCTCTCTCTCTAAGCAGTCTCTCTCTCTAAGCAGTCTCTCTCTCTAAGCAGTCTCTCTCTCTAAGCAGTCTCTCTCTCTCTAAGCAGTCTCTCTCTAAACAGTCTCTCTCTAAACAGTCTCTCTCTCTAAGCAGTCTCTCTCTCTAAGCAGTCTCTCTCTCTAAGCAGTCTCTCTCTCTAAGCAGTCTCTCTCTCTAAGCAGTCTCTCTCTCTAAGCAGTCTCTCTCTCTAAGCAGTCTCTCTCTCTAAGCAGTCTCTCTCTCTAAGCAGTCTCTCTCTCTAAGCAGTCTCTCTCTCTAAGCAGTCTCTCTCTAAACAGTCTCTCTCTAAACAGTCTCTCTCTAAACAGTCTCTCTCTCTAAGCAGTCTCTCTCTAAGCAGTCTCTCTCTAAGCAGTCTCTCTCTAAGCAGTCTCTCTCTCTAAGCAGTCTCTCTCTAAGCAGTCTCTCTCTAAGCAGTCTCTCTCTAATCAGTCTCTCTCTAAGCAGTCTCTCTCTAAGCAGTCTCTCTCTCTAAGCAGTCTCTCTCTAAGCAGTCTCTCTCTCTAAGCAGTCTCTCTCTCTAAGCAGTCTCTCTCTAAACAGTCTCTCTCTAAACAGTCTCTCTCTCTAAGCAGTCTCTCTCTCTAAGCAGTCTCTCTCTCTAATCAGTCTCTCTCTAAACAGTCTCTCTCTCTAAACAGTCTCTCTCTCTAAACAGTCTCTCTCTCTAAGCAGTCTCTCTCTAAGCTGGCTTGTCTCTCTCTAAGCAGTCTCTCTCTCTAAGCTGGCTTGTCTCTCTCTAAGCAGTCTCTCTCTCTAAGCAGTCTCTCTCTAAGCAGTCTCTCTCTAAGCAGTCTCTCTCTAAGCAGTCTCTCTCTAAGCTGGCTTGTCTCTCTCTAATCAGTCTCTCTCTAAGCAGTCTCTCTCTCTAAACAGTCTCTCTCTCTAAACAGTCTCTCTCTAAGCAGTCTCTCTCTAAGCTGGCTTGTCTCTCTCTAAGCAGTCTCTCTCTAAGCAGTCTCTTTCTAAGCAGGCTCTTTCTAAGCAGTCTATCTCTCTGACTGGATTGTGGAGGCTATTTATCTGGCATATGACAGGAATGACCTAGCGGTGTACGTTGTTTAAAAGGTTGCCTGTTGGAGATATTTGTGCTGCGGTGAGTTGACTATTCTTTTGGAGGTTTTATCTCTTAGATGCCAGAGTGCTGTAAGGAGAGAGTGTTTTATCTCTTGGATGCCAGAGTGCTGTAAGGAGAGAGTGTTTTATCTCTTAGATGCCAGAGTGCTGTAAGGAGAAACTGTTTTATCTCTTAGATGCCAGAGTGGTGTAAGGAGAGAGTGTTTTATCTCTTAGATGCCAGAGTGCTGTAAGGAGAGAGTGTTTTATCTCTTAGATGCCAGAGTGCTGTAAGGAGAGAGTGTTTTATCTCTTGGATGCCAGAGTGGTGTAAGGAGAGAGTGTAGCCCCACAGTGTGCTTATGGCTGGGACTGGAGAGGGTCATTAGACAGCGAGCGGATTTACGCCATACACGGGTAACTGTCGGGTTGTAACTCTGGGTGGTCTGTCGCGGGTCGTTTCATTTGGTGTCTACTGGGATCGGCTTTGGGGCTTATGTATTTCATATCCCCATAGCTGTGTTGTGCCGAGCCGACCGACTGAAAGGGAACGTATAGTTATAACTATAACACCTGTTTTGACTCGCGTCGCCCGGTTCTGGAATCGGTGAAGACCGCTACTGAAGGAATGAATCTGTACCTCGGGTTTATCGCCTGTGGAAGGCGGAGCTTCTGGTGAGGCACGGTGTTCATTGGCCTTTTCAGGCGTGATTCTAATGTTCTTCAGTAGAGGGCTTACCCCATAGCTGTGTTGAGCCTTATTTACCTCCTTCAGGGAACATAGTTATAGTCACCACTGTACGTTTCTCCTGCTGTTTTCTCTCCCTGTCTCTCTCTCTCTCTCGGTCTGTCTGTCTGTCTCTCTCTCTCTCTCTCAGTCTGTCTGTCTGTCTCTCTCTCTCACGCTGTCTGTCTGTCTGTCTGTCTCTCTCTCTGTCTGTCTCTCTCTCTCTCTCTCTCTGTCTCTCTCTCTGTCTCTCTCTCTCTGTCTGTCTCTGTCTGTCTCTCTCTTTGTCTCTCTCTCTGTCTGTCTGTCTGTCTCTCTGTCTCTCTGTCTTTCTGTCTCTGTCTGTCTCTGTCTGTCTCTTTCTTTCTTTCTTTCTTTCTTTCTTTCTTTCTTTCTTTAGATTCCCTATTGGTTACATAGAGGTCGTTTTGGTTACACGAAAACCCTACATTTGTGGAAGCCCGTACAGATACCTCTCTCTTGCTCTCTCCTTCTCCTCTCTCTCTCCATCTCTCTCGCCTCTCTCTCTCCTCTCTCTCTCCCCCAGAGACAACCTAGGGGCCCTGGTGTTGGAGATGCTGTTCCACTGGGCCCGGGGTCAGCAGCAGGAGGGTGTTGGGTCACGTCCCGCTGGAGGTCCAGGCCAGCAGGATATTGGTGCAGTGCCCAGGTTGGTAGATGCCATGGTGGAGAGCGGCAGGAGGGACCTGGCTGAGGAGATTAAAGACATAGTGAGGCTTGGAACCCGGAAGTATAATGAGTCACTGAGGAGGGTGGGCCTAGAAGAGGAAGAGAAGAGGCCTTCCACAGACACAGATCCCTCACCGTCACACTGAACCAACTGACAGAGGAAGTATAATGAGTCACTGAGAAGAGTGGGGTTACAGGAAGAGACCAGCTCATCTTCACACTGAGGAAGAGGGGGGTTACAGGAAGAGGAGATGACTGAAGTCAGTAAAACACTGGGGTTTAAAGTAACTGTTTCTATGAAATGTGACCTATAATTAATTACGATATGAGTGAAATAGTCTTCCTTCTAAATAGTTTTATTTAAATATGTTAAAAAGCAACTTTTCTGTGTTGTAATGGTGTGGGCGTATATGGTCATTGAAAATATTCACGTAAGTAGAACGCTGATTGGATATAGCAAGCATTTTTTAAACTTTCTGTTTTTAGATACAAGTTTAAAGTGGGTTTTTTAAAGTGTTTTGTCTCCAATTTATGCTCTGGCCACAAATACGAGTATTGAATAAGTCAACAACATTATTTGGGTATGAGTTAACAGAATATGGACTTTTAAATTTGAGATTTTCACTGGACAGTTACTTGAATCCCATGGAAAGCCTCAGGCCGGACCAACCGGTTCTGCAGTGGAAAGCCTCAGGCCAGACCAACCGGTTCTGCAGTGGAAAGCCTCAGGCCGGACCAACCGGTTCTGCAGTGGAAAGCCTCAGGCCGGACCGACCGGTACTGCAGTGGAAAGCTTTAGGCCGGACCGACCGGTACTGCAGTGGAAAGCTTTAGACCGGACCGACCGGTACCGCAGTGGAAAGCTTTAGGCCAGACCGACCGGTACTGCAGTGGAAAGCCTCAGGCCGGACCGACCGGTACTGCAGTGGAAAGCTTTAGGCCGGACCGACCGGTACCGCAGTGGAAAGCTTTAGGCCGGACCGACCGGTACTGTAGTGGAAAGCCTCAGGCCGGACCGGCCGGACCAACCGGTACTGCAGTGGAAAGCCTCAGGCCGGACCAACCGGTTCTGCAGTAGAAAGCCTCAGGCCAGACCGACCGGTTCTGCAGTGGAAAGCCTCAGGCCGGACCGACCGGTACTGCAGTGGAAAGCCTCAGGCCGGACCGACCGGTTCTGCAGTGGAAAGCCTCAGGCCGGACCAACCGGTTCTGCATTAGAGACATGGACAAACTGAGCTGAGAACATCAGCTGTAGAGAGACATGGACTATTTCAGTTGTTTGTTCCAGCCCTGCTCAGCTGCAGAGATGGTGGCTCCACACTAGGTACAGATGGCCGTCTTACACTTGACTAACTTGAACACCCGCCATGTGTGGTACGGTCTGGATGGTGTGTACCATCACCCAGCCGCCAGCCATTCAGCTGCTCTAATGGAGGCTGTTAGAACTGTAGCACAGAGAGGAAGGAAAACAACACATGCTGCTGACAAGGATGGGGTCAATGTCAATTCCAGTTCATTCAGGAAGCACACTGAAATTATTATTCTCTTTTTAAGTTTTCAATTAGCAAAATGTGGAATTTGAATTTTTGTTTACTTTCTGAATTGACTAGAATTGAAATTAAATTGACACCAAACCTGTTTGTTGGACTGGTGTTTTATTCAAATCCTGGCACCTCTATTGAACAGTGTGTTCTTGACTTGCTGATAAACAGACAGATGAAGGAATGGACTCATCACTCTTGTGTTCTAGTCCTGTTATTTGTGGCATAATTCCTGTCAGATATACAATATACACCTGTTGAAATCACCAGAGGAGGTCTTTGTAAACCTCCTGTTGCCTCTGAGCTGAACTGTGAAGTGATTCATTTGTGATGTTATGAAACAGTGCCTTGCAAAAGTATTCATCCCCCTTAGCATTTTTCCTATTTTGTTGCATTACAACCTGTAATTTAAATGGATTTTTATTTGGATTTCATGTAATGGACATACACAAAATAGTTCAAATTGGTGAAGTGAATTCAAAAAAAGAACTTGTTTAAAAAAAATCTAAATCTAAATGATTAAAAATGGAAAAGTGGTGCCTGCATATGTATTCACCCTCTTTGCTATGAAGCCCCTAAATATGATCTGGTGCAACCAATTACCTTCAGAAGTCACAGAAGCACCATTAAATCCATTATTAACAAATGGAAATAATATGGCACTACAACAAACCTGCCAAGAGATGGCTGCCCACCAAAACTCACGGACCGGACAAGGAAGGCATTAATCAGAGAGGCAACAAAGATAACCCCGGAGGAGCTGCAAAGCTCCACAGTGAAGAGTATCTGTCCATAGGACCACTTTAAGTGGACCACTCCATAGAGCTGGGCTTTACGGAAAAGTGTCCAGAAAAAAGCCATTGCTTGAAGAAAAAAATAAGCAAACACGTTTGGTGTTCGCCAAAAGGCATGTGGGAGACTCCCCAAACATATGGAAGAAAGTACTCTGGTCAGATGAGACTAAAATTGAGCTTTTTGTCCATCAAGGAAAACGCTATGTCTGGCGCAAACCCAACATCTGTCATCACCCCGAGAACCTCATCCCCAGTGAAGCATGGTGGTGGAAGCATCATGCTGTGGGGATGTTTTTCATCAGCACGGACTGGGACACTGGTCGCTCTGGATAAGAGCGTCTGCTAAATGACTTAAATGTAAATGTAATGTAAATGGTCAGAATTGAAGGAATGATGGATGGTGCTAAATATAGGGAAATTCTTGAGGGAAACCTGTTTCAGTATTCCAGAGATTTGAGACTGGGACGGAGGTTCACCTTTCAGCAGGACAATGACCCTAAGCATACTGCTAAAGCAACACTCGAGTGGTTTAAGGGGAAACATTTAAATGTCTTGGAATGGCCTAGTCAAAGCCCATACCTCAATCCAATTGAGAATCTGTGGTATGACTTAAAGATTGCTGTACACCAGCGGAACCCATCCAACTTGAAGGAGCTGGAGCAGCTTTGCCTGGAAGAATGGGCAGAAATCCCAGTGGCTAGATGTGCCAAGCTTATAGAGACATACCCCAAGAGACTTGCAGCTGTAATTGCTGCAAAAGGTGTCTACAAAGTATTGGCTTTGGGGGGGTGAATAGTTATGCACCCTTAAGTTCTGTTTTTCTTGTCTCATTTCTAGTTTGTTTCACAATAAAACATATTTTTCATCTTCAAAGTGGTAGACATGTTGTGTAAATCAAATGATACAAACCCCCCCCCAAAAAAATTGTTTTTATTTTAATTCCAGGTTGTAAGGCAACAAAATAGGAAAAATGCCAAGGGGGGTGAATACTTTCGCAAGTCACTGTATGCCTAAGAGTTGTGTATGAGTTGTGTACGAGATGTGTACGAGATGTGTATGAGTTGTGTACGAGATGTGTATGAGTTGTGTACGAGTTGTGTACGAGATGTGTATGAGTTGTGTACGAGATGTGTACGAGTTGTGTACGAGATGTGTATGAGTTGTGTACGAGATGTGTATGAGTTGTGTACGAGATGTGTTCGAGATGTGTATGAGTTGTGTACGACGTGGTCCCGTGTGGCTCAGTTGGTAGAGCATGGCGCTTGCAACGCCAGGGTTGTGGGTTCATTCCCCACGGGGGGACCAGGATGAATATGTATGAACTTTCCAATTTGTAAGTCGCTCTGGATAAGAGCGTCTGCTAAATGACTTAAATGTAATGTAATGTACGAGATGTGTACGAGATGTGTACGAGATGTGTACGAGATGTGTATGAGTTGTGTACGAGATGTGTATGAGTTGTGTATACCTCTACCTGGTTTATATGTATTTGTACTCACATGTTCTGTAAGTAAACCACGATGATGACGTCCTGTAAATGTCTGTTATCTCGATCCTCTACTCTATTCCTGTAAATGCCTGTTACCTCGATCCTCTACTCTATTCCTGTAAATGCCTGTTACCTCGATTCTCTACTCTCTTCCTGTAAATGTCTGTTACCTCGATTCTCTACTCTCTTCCTGTAAATGTCTGTTACCTCGATTCTCTACTCTATTCCTGTAAATGTCTGTTACCTCGATTCTCTACTCTCTTCCTGTAAATGCCTGTTACCTCGATCCTCTACTCTATTCCTGTAAATGCCTGTTACCTCGATTCTCTACTCTCTTCCTGTAAATGTCTGTTACCTCGATTCTCTACTCTATTCCTGTAAATGCCTGTTACCTCGATTCTCTACTCTATTCCTGTAAATGCCTGTTACCTCGATTCTCTACTCTATTCCTGTAAATGCCTGTTACCTCGATTCTCTACTCTCTTCCTGTAAATGCCTGTTACCTCGATTCTCTACTCTATTCCTGTAAATGTCTGTTACCTCGATTCTCTACTCTCTTCCTGTAAATGCCTGTTACCTCGATTCTCTACTCTCTTCCTGTAAATGTCTGTTACCTCGATTCTCTACTCTATTCCTGTAAATGCCTGTTACCTCGATTCTCTACTCTCTTCCTGTAAATGCCTGTTACCTCGATTCTCTACTCTCTTCCTGTAAATGTCTGTTACCTCGATTCTCAACTCTCTTCCTGTAAATGACTGTTACCTCGATTCTCTACTCTATTCCTGTAAATGCCTGTTACCTCGATTCTCTACTCTCTTCCTGTAAATGCCTGTTACCTCGATTCTCTACTCTATTCCTGTAAATGTCTGTTACCTCGATTCTCTACTCTATTCCTGTAAATGCCTGTTACCTCGATTCTCTACTCTATTCCTGTAAATGCCTGTTACCTCGATTCTCTACTCTATTCCTGTAAATGCCTGTTACCTCGATCATCTACTCTATTCCATAATATTCTATTAGACCCCAGTCGATGGTAATCCATGCCGTCGGCGTCCCTATCAAGCGTCCCTCGATTTATCATCTTTCATTTTCCTATTTTTATACTCAAGGTCATTGGGTTCAGAATAACCTTCACAATGATGCCTTGTGTCTCCCTCCTCCCGTTCACCGTTCTACTACTAGGCTAGCTTTCTACTACTAGGCTAGCGTTCTACTACTAGGCTAGCGTTCTACTACTAGGCTAGCGTTCTACTACTAGGCTAGCGTTCTACTACTAGGCTAGCGTTCTACTACTAGGCTAGCGTTCTACTACTAGGCTAGCGTTCAGGTAACTGTTCTACTACTAGGCTAGCGTTCAGGTAACTGTTCTACTACTAGGCTAGCGTTCTACTACTAGGCTAGCGTTCAGGTAACTGTTCTACTACTAGGCTAGCGTTCTACTACTAGGCTAGCGTTCTACTACTAGGCTAGCTTTCTACTACTAGGCTAGCTTTCTACTACTAGGCTAGCGTTCTACTACTAGGCTAGCGTTCTACTGCTAGGCTAGCTTTCTACTACTAGGCTAGCGTTCTACTACTAGGCTAGCGTTCTACTACTAGGCTAGCGTTCTACTACTAGGCTAGCGTTCTACTACTAGGCTAGCGTTCTACTACTAGGCTAGCGTTCTACTACTAGGCTAGCGTTCTACTAATAGGCTAGCGTTCTACTACTAGGCTAGCTTTCTACTACTAGGCTAGCGTTCTACTACTAGGCTAGCGTTCTACTACTAGGCTAGCGTTCTACTACTAGGCTAGCGTTCTACTAACAGGCTAGCGTTCTACTACTAGGCTAGCTTTCTACTACTAGGCTAGCGTTCTACTACTAGGCTAGCGTTCTACTACTAGGCTAGCGTTCTACTGCTAGGCTAGCGTTCTACTGCTAGGCTAGCGTTCTACTGCTAGGCTAGCGTTCTACTACTAGGCTAGCGTTCTACTACTAGGCTAGCGTTCTACTACTAGGCTAGCGTTCTACTACTAGGCTAGCGTTCTACTACTAGGCTAGCGTTCTACTACTAGGCTAGCGTTCTACTACTAGGCTAGCGTTCAGGTAACTGTTCTACTACTAGGCTAGCGTTCTACTACTAGGCTAGCGTTCAGGTAACTGTTCTACTACTAGTCTAGCGTTCCTACTACTAGGCTAGCGTTCTACTACTAGGCTAGCGTTCTACTACTAAGCTAGCGTTCTACTACTAGGCTAGCGTTCTACTACTAGGCTAGCGTTCTACTACTAGGCTAGCATTCAGGTAACTGTTCTACTAGGCTAGCGTTCTATTACTAGGCTAGCGTTCTACTACTAGGCTAGCGTTCTACTGCTAGGCTAGCGTTCTACTACTAGGCTAGCGTTCAGGTAACTGACTAAATAACGAAAACACTTGAGTTAAATGAGGGATACAAAGTCTATTGAAAGCGGGGTGCTTCCACACAGGTGTCAAATCAAATCACATTTTGTCGCATGTCGCATGTTCCCGAATACAGGCTTACTTACAAGCCCTTAACCAACAAGATGTTTTAAGAAAATGGAGTTAAGAAATTATTTACTAAGTAAAAAAAAAAAAAAAAAAAGTAACACAATAAAATAACAATAACGAGGCTATATACAGGGGGTACCGGTACTGAGTCAATGTGCGGGGGTACAGGTTAGTCGAGATAATATGTACATGTAGGTAGGGGTAAAGTGACTATGTATAGATAATAAACTGAGTAGCAGCAGTATAAAAACAAAGGGGGGGGGGGGGGTCAGTGCAAATAGTCCGGGAGGCCATTTGATATTTGTTCATGGCTTGGGGTTAGAAGCTGTTAAGGAACCTTTTATGGTTCCTGAGTTAATTAAGCAGTTAACATCCCATCATGCTTAGGGTCATGTTTACGTCCCATCATGCTTAGGGTCATGTTAACATCCCATCATGCTTAGGGTCATGTTAACATCCCATCATGCTCAGGGTCATGTTAACATCCCATCATGCTCAGGGTCATGTTAACATCCCATCATGCTTAGGGTCATGTTAACATCCCATCATGCTCAGGGTCATGTTAACATCCCATCATGCTTAGGGTCATGTTAACATCCCATCATGCTCAGGGTCATGTTTACGTCCCATCATGCTTAGGGTCATGTTAACATCCCATCATGCTTAGGGTCATGTTAACATCCCATCATGCTTAGGGTCATGTTAACATCCCATCATGCTCAGGGTCATGTTAACATCCCATCATGCTTAGGGTCATGTATAAAAATTCACAGTTGCCCATTATGGCTAGAAGAAGAGATCTCAGTGACTAAAAGAGGGTTCTCAAAGGAATATAGAGGATGTGTCTCAGTCACCAGATCTCAGTGACTGAAAGAGGGCTCTCAAAGGAACATAGAGGATGTGTCTCAGTCACCAGATCTCAGTGACTGAAAGAGGGCTCTCAAAGGAACATAGAGGATGTGTCTCAGTCACCAGATCTCAGTGACTGAAAGAGGGCTCTCAATGGAACATAGAGGATGTGTCTCAGTCACCAGATCTCAGTGACTGAAAGAGGGCTCTCAAAGGAACATAGAGGATGTGTCTCAGTCACCAGATCTCAGTGACTGAAAGAGGGCTCTCAAAGGAACATAGAGGATGTGTCTCAGTCACCAGATCTCAGTGACTGAAAGAGGGCTCTCAAAGGAACATAGAGGATGTGTCTCAGTCACCAGATCTCAGTGACTGAAAGAGGGCTCTCAATGGAACATAGAGGATGTGTCTCAGTCACCAGAGTGACTGAAAGAGGGCTCTCAAAGGAACATAGAGGATGTGTCTCAGTCACCAGATCTCAGTGACTGAAAGAGGGCTCTCAAAGGAACATAGAGGATGTGTCTCAGTCACCAGATCTCAGTGACTGAAAGAGGGCTCTCAAAGGAACATAGAGGATGTGTCTCAGTCACCAGATCTCAGTGACTGAAAGAGGGCTCTCAATGGAACATAGATTGTATGTCTCAGTCACCAGATCTCAGCCCAATTGAACACTTATGGTAGATTCTGAAGCAGCGCCCGAGACAGCGTTTTCCACCACCATCAAGAAAACACAAAATTATGGAATTTCTCGTGGAAGAATGGTGTTGTATGCCTCCAATAGATTTCCAGACTTGTAGAATCTATGCCGAGGTGCATTGAAACATGGCCGCGGTCAATGTGTGGGGTCGGGTTGCTGCATTTTCTTCTTTGACGGGCAGAATGTAATTTTTTGGGGCCTGCACTACCAAAGGCTATATCGGTCTGCTAATACTAGACTAGTAAAGGCCCAGTGCACTACTTTTGTGAGGATTATTATTATCCTTTTTTTAAAAATGTATTATATTTTTTTCTCCTGATTTTTCACGGAGCCATTGTGCATTGAAGTTGTGCTGACGTGACGTGGTGACCCAACATCCTATTAAGAACCTCCATTATTTTGTCAGTTACCTCGGCTGTACACCTTTGCAGTCACTGGAAATCTACCGGCCACTAGAGGCCATATATCCTCATTTCCCTTTAAAAAAAAATTATATATATATAAATCTCTCTTCCATCATCACCCCTTCTCTTCTCCCTCCCACCCCTTCTCTCTACCTCCCTCCAAGGGACACAAATGCTAGTAACACCGGCAGGTTAGCGAGCAGACTGCCAGCAAGCGAGAAGGACACCAGAGGAAAACGGTTCATTTCAACCCCAGATAATATCCATCTGAATTAACGGAAACTGCACCACACGGTATGTGAATAGTGCTTGAGTAAGGATTATCGAATCATTTCTGATAAAGCATGTCTTCATGGATAACGGAGAAATAGCGCGTTGTGATATTAGGCTAACCTCAACTACTTGATAAATATAGGATGCATTTTTTTGTTGTTGAGTTTACAGAATAGAGAATTGTTGTAATGCATGTGTAGTGAGTACCCGGTAGTTAACGTTTCATCTAATTCCAGCAATCTGTTCTGCGCAACGGCGATGCGCTGCTACCCTTCCTCTTCGGTCAAAAGAGCCAATCCTTTCCCGTTATGTGGCAGGATATGATTCCCTGTTGTGATTTGACATGAATACAGTTTGATTTAGGTCTTATGGAAGATGATTTGAAATAACGGTAACACTACCGGTGGCCTATCAATTTAAATAGCGGATGATTATTGCGACTTTTACCGTCCCTCACACGCTGAAGCGGGGATGTAGCCTAAAGCCTACCGTAGGCTACGATGATGCTGTGGTTTAGGTAACATCCAATACCACTAGAAGTAGCCGTGAGGACACGGATTTCATCTCTCGTTGGTAATAATTTAGCAGCAAATTTGCTAGGAAATGCCGATTTGGTGTACATGTTAGTTTGCTAGCTCCGACCGGGTCGAGATGTGTCTTTATCCCCTGATTAGCGGTTCGACAGGGGGATATACATGTTTCCCTTGCAGTCCCAGGAGACCTTGGAGGGTGGGCGTAACGATTGTCGTGTGACAGCCTGCCTGAAGCCGATTTCAGACACAGGCGTGTGTGTGTGTGTGTGAGAATCGGGGACTAGGAGCTCTGCGCATGTGTAGAGAATATGGAACTCAAATTGCTGGCGTCGTGATCGTTGCGTAATTGCCTGCGTGCATAGTTTGACATGTTGGTTATCATCATCGTTATGCTACATTCCCGACTTAAAGCATCATTTATAGCATGTCAGACAGTGCAGGACTGCTGTGTTGCTAGTCCCAGTCGTGTGTCAACCATTCTATTGCAGCTGTGAAATTATTTATCCTGTCCTTGGAGTCCTGTCCTTGGACTGACACGCGGAACGGTCCATGTCTTAGTTTGAATTGAAAGGTGTCTCATGTGGGTAGACCTACTTAACCTATAGAGAATTATCCACATGTTTGTCCTTTGGGTGTTTTCAGCTAAATTCCTTTTTTTTCTCCAAAATATAAATAAGTTATAGACAACCTTTGAGTAGAAGGTCCTCACAGCAATCAGTAGGCTATTGTATCTGTTGTTTTTACATTCCATTTGAATGAGGAGCAACTCTGCACAAGGCGTAGGACTAAACCTCACATGTGTTGCCTTCTCACTCTGTCTGGCTGGAAGATAAATGGATGTGTTGCCGGCCAGTGAGAGGAGACATTCAAGGCCACACAGTGTCTAGTAACAAAGACAAATACATAAAAAAAACCACAAGGCAGTTGATTCTCTCTATTTGTTAAAGTCACCGTAGGCGATCCACCTTTTCTGACACTGAGAAAATGCTAAATGCTGCTGTCTGTAAGACTGAAACACAACGATGTCCATAGACATAAACAGACTATTCTGAAGCTTCTCAATTAGAGGCTTGACAGGTCTATACCTCTCAGTCCAGATGTTGTAGAGAGATAGAGGAGATAGAGAGAGGCAGACAGAGGGAAAGAGATGGAGGTAGACAGACTAATCTGAAGCATACCTTCTCAATTAAAGGTGTACAGGCTTGACAGGTCTATACCTCTCAGTCCAGATGTTGTATACAGAGAGAGGCAGACGAAGAGAGAGAGGCAGACACAGAGAGAGAGAGAGAGAGGCATACAGAGCGAGGTAGACAGGGAGAGAAAGCGCGGGGGGAACAGACATACTGATCGAGAGAAAGAAGCACAGACAAAGAAGGGAAAAAAGGCAGACCGAGAGACGGACGGATAGACACACAGAGAAGGGAGAGGTCGATTATAGACAGAGAGAGAGAAATAGAAATAAAGGGAGAGAGTGATTCTGTAGATGGGTTTCAGGTTAATAATCCTTACTCTAGAGCAGGAAGAGGAAAGAGTCATCGGATTTATTTGTGAAACCACAAATATGATCCTTCCTGGTGCATAACTCTTGTCTAGTAGCCCCTATGCCCATAAATATAATCACACTCTAGCGTCCAAACCTGAGAGACCTTGACATCTCGGCTGAGGTTACGGTACACGGTGCTCTTTCAAACAGATGTGATTCAACAGTAGTGTAGAGATTGAGTCCTGTGTGGCTCGTGGAGCAGGCAACACCAAGGTGGTGGGTTCAATCCTTACAGGAATCTCGTAAATACAAAAATGATGTATGCACTCACTGTAACAACTGTAAATCACTTAGGGATGAAAGTGTCAGCTAAGTGTCCTAGCCTATATGTTATTAGATGCCAAATAATATCAAAGATTTAAGGCATGCCTGGTATCTACTGTAATCAACTGTAGTCTACTGATAACATAACAATAAATGGTCTGTGTCTATTTGTCAACAACAGCTGGTGTGTGATCACTAATATTAAGGAAGTGTCAAGGTATTGCTCACCTGAGGTAGAATACCTCATAATAAGCTGTAGACTACACTATTAACCAAGAGAGTTTTCATCTATAGTTTTCATAGCTGTCTATTTACCACCACAAACCGATGCTGGCACTAAGACCGCACTCAACGACCTGGTATAAGGTCAAAAGCAAACAGGAAACCGCTCATCCAGAAGTGGCGCTCCTAGTGGCCGTTGACTTTAATGCAGGAAAACTTAAATCCGTTTGACCTCATTTCTATGAGCATGTCACATGTGCAACCAGAGGGAAAAAAACTCTAGACCACCTTTACTCCACACACAGAGATGCTTACAAAGCTCTCCCTCACCCTCCATTTGGCAAATCTGACCATAATTCTATCCTCCTGATTCCTGCTTACAAGAAAAAAAACTCAAGCAGGAAGTACCGGACTCGCTCAATACAGAAGTGGTCAGATGAAGCAGATGCTAAGCTACAGGACTGTTTTGTTATCACAGACTGGAACATGTTCCGGGATTCTTCTAATGGCATTGAGGAGTATAACTCCTCAGTCAATAAGTACATCGACGACGTCATCCCCACAGTGACCGTACGTACATATCCCAACCAGAAGCCATGGATTACAGGTAACATCCTCACTGAGCTAAAGGCTAGAGCGGCCGCTTTCAAGGAGCGGGACACTAATCCGGACGCTTATAAGAAATCCCGCTGTGCCCTCAGACGGACCATCAAACAGGACTAAGATTGAATCCTACTACACCGGCTCTGACGCTTGTCGGATGTGACAGGGCTTGCAAACTATTTCCTCCAGATGTGACGCTTGGCATTCAGGCCAAAGAGTTCAATCTTGGTGTCATCAGACTAGAGAATCTTGTTTCTCATGGTCTGAGAATCCGTTAGGTGCCTTTTGGTAAACTCCAAGCGGGCTGTCATGTGCCTTTTACTGAGGAGTGGCTTCCGCCTGGCCACTCTACAATAAAGGTCTGATTGGTGGAGTGCTGCAGAGATGGTTGTCCTTCTGGAAGGTTCTCCCATCTCCACAGAGGAACTCTAGAGCTCTGTCAGAGTGACCATTGGGTTCTTGGTCACCTCCCTGACCAAGGCCTTTCTCTCCCGATTGTTCAGTTTAGCCGGCGGCCAGCTCTAGGAAGAATCTTGGTGGTTCCAAACTTCTTCCATTTAAGAATAATGGTGGCCAATGTGTTCTTTGGGACCTTCAATGCAGAAATGTTTTGCTACCCTTCCCCAGATGTGTGCCTCAACACAATCCTGTCTTGGAGCTAAGGACAATTCCTTCGACCTCATGGCTTGGTTTTTGCTCTGACATGCACTGTCAACTGTGTGACCTTATATAGTGACCTTTCCAAATCATGTCCAATCAATTGAATTTACCACAGGTGGACTCCAATCAAGTTGTAGAAACATCTCAACGATGATCAATGGAAACAGGATGCACCTGAGCTCAATTTCGAGTCTCATAGCAAAGTGTCTGAAAATTTCTCAAAACCTTTTTTAATTTTTTATTATGGGGTATTGTGTGTAGATTGAGAGAAAATATATTTTATCCATTTTATAATAAGGCTGTAATGTAATAAAATGTGTAAAAAGGGAAGAAGTCTGAATACTTTACTAATGCACTCATTCCCCCCTCCTATTGGTTATTGATCAGCGTCATCAGTCTTTAAAGGACAGATAGTCTGTGTCCTCTAACCTGAGCTCCCTACTCCATCTGGATTCCCTTTACTCTCTATGTACACCATCAGCTGTTTCCTGTCCCTGTCAGCTGTTTCCTGTCCCTCAGCTGTTTCCTGTCCCTCAGCTGTTTCCTGTCCCTGTCCCTCAGCTGTTTCCTGTCCCTCAGCTGTTTCCTGTCCCTGTCCCTCAGCTGTTTCCTGTCCCTCAGCTGTTTCCTGTCCTCAGCTGTTTCCTTTCCCTCAGGTGTTTCCTGTCCCTCAGCTGTTTCCTGTCCCTGTCCCTCAGCTGTTTCCTGTCCCTCAGCTGTTTCCTGTCCCTGTCCCTCAGCGGTTTCCTGTCCTCAGCTGTTTCCTGTCCCTCAGGTGTTTCCTGTCCCTCAGCTGTTTCCTGTCCCTGTCCCTCAGCGGTTTCCTGTCCTCAGCTGTTTCCTGTCCCTCAGCTGTTTCCTGTCCCTCAGCTGTTTCCTGTCCCTCAGGTGTTTCCTGTCCCTCAGCTGTTTCCTGTCCCTGTCCCTCAGCGGTTTCCTGTCCTCAGCTGTTTCCTGTCCCTCAGGTGTTTCCTGTCCCTCAGCTGTTTCCTGTCCCTCAGCTGTTTCCTGTCCCTCAGCTGTTTCCTGTCCCTCAGGTGTTTCCTGTCCCTCAGCTGTTTCCTGTCCCTGTCCCTCAGCGGTTTCCTGTCCTCAGGTGTTTCCTGTCCCTCAGGTGTTTCCTGTCCCTCAGCTGTTTCCTGTCCCTCAGCTGTTTCCTGTCCCTCAGCTGTTTCCTGTCCCTGTCCCTCAGCTGTTTCCTGTCCCTCAGCTGTTTCCTGTCCCTGTCCCTCAGCTGTTTCCTGTCCTCAGCTGTTTCCTTTCCCTCAGGTGTTTCCTGTCCCTCAGCTGTTTCCTGTCCCTGTCCCTCAGCTGTTTCCTGTCCCTGTCCCTCAGCGGTTTCCTGTCCTCAGCTGTTTCCTGTCCCTCAGGTGTTTCCTGTTCGTCGGCTGTTCTAAAGAGAACATCTGGCTTATACTCTTTCTAACATTATTGTTGTTTACTAGTATGTACACCTACTTATTGTTGTTTACTAGTATGTACACCTACTTATTGTTGTTTACTAGTATGTACACATACTTATTGTTGTTTACTAGTATGTACACCGACATGTTGTTGTTTACTAGTATGTACACCTACTTATTGTTGTTTACTAGTATGTACACCGACATGTTGTTGTTTACTAGTATGTACACCTACTTATTGTTGTTTACTAGTATGTACACCTACTTATTGTTGTTTACTAGTATGTACACCTACTTATTGTTGTTTACTAGTATGTACACCGACATGTTGTTGTTTACTAGTATGTACACCTACTTATTGTTGTTTACTAGTATGTACACCGACATGTTGTTGTTTACTAGTATGTACACCTACTTATTGTTGTTTACTAGTATGTACACCTACTTATTGTTGTTTACTAGTATGTACACCTACTTATTGTTGTTTACTAGTATGTACACCTACTTATTGTTGTTTACTAGTATGTACACCTACTTATTGTTGTTTACTAGTATGTACACCGACATGTTGTTGTTTACTAGTATGTACACCTACTTATTGTTGTTTACTAGTATGTACACCGACATGTTGTTGTTTACTAGTATGTACACCGACATGTTGTTGTTTACTAGTATGTACACCGACATGTTGTTGTTTACTAGTATGTACACCTACTTATTGTTGTTTACTAGTATGTACACCTACTTATTGTTGTTTACTAGTATGTACACCTACTTATTGTTGTTTACTAGTATGTACACCGACATGTTGTTGTTTACTAGTATGTACACCTACTTATTGTTGTTTACTAGTATGTACACCGACATGTTGTTGTTTACTAGTATGTACACCTACTTATTGTTGTTTACTAGTATGTACACCGACATGTTGTTGTTTACTAGTATGTACACCTACTTATTGTTGTTTACTAGTATGTACACCGACATGTTGTTGTTTACTAGTATGTACACCTACTTATTGTTGTTTACTAGTATGTACACCTACTTATTGTTGTTTACTAGTATGTACACCTACTTATTGTTGTTTACTAGTATGTACACCTACTTATTGTTGTTTACTAGTATGTACACCTACTTATTGTTGTTTACTAGTATGTACACCTACTTATTGTTGTTTACTAGTATGTACACCTACTTATTGTTGTTTACTAGTGTGTACACCGACATGTTGCTGGTACTGTCGTAGTTGTATGGTTCAGATGATGTCGCTAATATGTCATGTTTGACTACATAGCTACATGTTACAACTGTGACAGTAAAATCATTCTCCAGATGGATTCTAGTGGTGAGTCAGTGTTGAATCTCTCTCTCACACACACGCGTCAGATAGAAAACTATTATCCCTGCGTGGGAGTGCGTTCCTGGTAGGACTAATAGATATTAGTTCAGAGGATTGAGAGAGCCAGAGAGAGAGGCAGACAGATAGAACTCGCTGCATGAATATATCTATCTAGAAAGGAGGCGTGGTCTGGTCTAGGAAGGAGGCGTGGTCCGGTCTAGGAAGGAGGCGTGGTCCGGTCTAGGAAGGAGGCGTGGTCCGGTCTAGGAAGGAGGCGTGGTCCGGTCTAGGAAGGAGGCGTGGTCCGGTCTAGGAAGGAGGCGTGGTCCGGTCTAGGAAGGAGGCGTGGTCCGGTCTAGGAAGGAGGCGTGGTCCGGTCTAGGAAGGTGGCGTGGTCCGGTCTAGGAAGGAGGCGTGGTCCGGTCTAGGAAGGAGGCGTGGTCCGGTCTAGGAAGGAGGCGTGGTCCGGTCTAGGAAGGAGGCGTGGTCCGGTCTAGGAAGGAGGCGTGGTCCGGTCTAGGAAGGTGGCGTGGTCCGGTCTAGGAAGGAGGCGTGGTCCGGTCTAGGAAGGAGGCGTGGTCCGGTCTAGGAAGGTGGCGTGGTCCGGTCTAGGAAGGAGGCGTGGTCCGGTCTAGGAAGGAGGCGTGGTCCGGTCTAGGAAGGAGGCGTGGTCCGGTCTGGAAAGGAGGCGTGGTCCGGTCTAGAAAGGAGGCGTGGTCCGGTCTAGGAAGGAGGCGTGGTCCGGTCTAGGAAGGAGGCGTGGTCCGGTCTAGGAAGGTGGCGTGGTCCGGTCTAGGAAGGAGGCGTGGTCCGGTCTAGGAAGGAGGCGTGGTCCGGTCTAGGAAGGAGGCGTGGTCCGGTCTAGGAAGGAGGCGTGGTCCGGTCTAGGAAGGAGGCGTGGTCCGGTCTGGAAAGGAGGCGTGGTCCGGTCTAGAAAGGAGGCGTGGTCCGGTCTAGAAAGGAGGCGTGGTCCGGTCTAGGAAGGAGGCGTGGTCCGGTCTAGGAAGGAGGCGTGGTCCGGTCTGGAAAGGAGGCGTGGTCCGGTCTAGAAAGGAGGCGTGGTCAGGTCTGGAAAGGAGGCGTGGTTAGATCTTTCTTTTTGTTTCAAAGAAAAGTCAGCTAAAGAAAGGAAGCCCTGTGTTGGAGATGGAGGAGGGAGGGGAGGGAGGTAGAGAAGGAGGAGGGAGGGGAGGGAGGTAGAGAAGGAGGAGGGAGCTGGATATGGAGGAGGGAGGGGGGAGCTGGATATGAAGGAGGGAGGGGGGAGGTAGATATGGAGGGGGGAGGAAGGGGGAGATGGAGAAGGAGGAGGGAGGACGGGAGGGGGGAGGTAGATATGGAGGAGGGAGGGGGAGGTAGAAATGGAGGAGGGAGGGCGAGATGGAGAAGGAGGGGAGAGGGGGAGGTAGATATGGAGGGGGGAGATGGAGGGGGAGGTAGATATGGAGGAGGGAGATGGAGGGGGAGGGGGGAGATGGAGGAGGGAGGGGGAGGTAGATATGAAGGAGGGAGGGGGGAGGGAGAGAAGGAGGAGGGAGGCAGGGATGGAGATAGAGAAGGAGGGGGAGGTAGATATGGAGGAGGGAGGGGGAGGTAAAGAAGGAGGAGAGGTAGGTGGGTCACAGCTGGCAGAGAGAGACGTCGTGATTGGTTGAGGAAGGGGGTGGAGCGTGTGGAGGGGGAAATGGAAACAGATTTGCTGTGTTCACCGCTCTCTGTAGGCCACATCTCTCCTTCTCTCTACATCCTCCCACCAGTTTCAGATTTAAAACCATTACATGGAGATTTGTCCTTTCTGGTTCACCAATTCAACTCTGATTGCTGAAGAACATACATTTGAATGTAGGCTACCCTGTAAACGCATAACTTGCACGCAAGCGAGGCAAAACCCATGCAAATCAAATTGTATTGGTCACATACACATGGTTAGCAGATGTTAATGCGAGTGTAGCGAAATGCTTGTGCTTCTAGTTCCGACCGTGCAGTAATATCTAAGTAATCTAACCATTTCACAACAACTACTTATACACACACAAGTGTAAAGGATCGAATAAGAATATGTACATATATATGGATGAGTGATGGCCGTTGTGATGGCCGAACGGCATAGGCAAGATGCAGTAGATGGTATAGAGTACAGTATATACATATGAAATGAGTAATGTAGGGTATGTAAACATTATATAAAGTGGCGTTGTTTAAAGTGACTTGTGATACATTTATTACATCCAGATATTGTCTGTTATCAAGGCAAAACAAACGTATTGTCAGTACAGTATCCTGTGAGTTTTGGCATCATGTCACCCATCAATACCTACTGATTATTGTTACACATATTGATAAGCAGGAAATTATGCAAGATTATATACTGTAATAGCTTACCTAAATAAGTAATAACGAAGTACCTAAATACTGTAATAACGAAGTACCTAAATACTGTAATAACGAAGTACCTAAATACTGTAATACATAAGTACCTAAATACTGTAATACCTAAGTACCTAAATACTGTAATAACAAAGTACCTAAATACTGTAATAACTAAGTACCCAAATAGCCATAGCACTATTTTAGGAGAGCTGTTAGTCATGTTTTCACAAATATCTCATACTGTGGTTAGGTGGTTCTGGAATGTTCCCCTGACTAAAACCCACATTGTCACTATATTAGACCTGACACACCTGTAGTTCAGTGGACATAGACAGAATCCGAGGGAGAGAGGGACAGTTATCATTGCGTTAGCTGTAATTATGTTCCCCTCATTAAAACCCACATTGTCAATATATTAGACCTGACACACCTGTAGTTTAGTGGACAAAGACAGAATCCGAGGGAGAGAGGGACAGGTATCATTGCGTTAGCTGTATTCATTGATACACAGTATGTCAAACTGAGTAGCTCTTTACCTATCCCACACTTCAAGCCTGCACATATAATGCCTTATAACTTGCTATAAGCCTGCATAACCCTTTATAACAACCGTTTGGCGTGAGGATACTGTCAACTGAATGCATGTAGCAGCTCATGATAAGGGTACTTAGTCCATGTTGGAAACATCTTAGGAAATAATGTTGTATGATTACTGTGTGTGTGTTTACGTGTGTGGGTGTGTGTGCGGATGTGTGTGTGTCTGAGTGTGTATGCGTGTGTGTGTGTGCGGGTGCGTGTTCGGTTGTTTGTATGTTTATGTGTGTGCCAGACTTATCAAGCCACCAGTTGTTGACACATATCAGTGGACAGCTCTTTTATGTTATTAACCAACTCCTTTATGTTATTAACCAACTTCTTTATGTTATTAACCAACAACTCCTTTATGTTATTAACCAACTTCTTTATGTTATTAACCAACAACTCCTTTATGTTATTAACCAACTCCTTGATGTTATTAACCAACAACTCCTTTATGTTATTAACCAACTCCTTGATGTTATTAACCAACTTCTTTATGTTATTAACCATTCTTATGTTATTAACTAACAACTCCTTGATGTTATTAACCAACTCCTTTATGTTATTAACTAACAACTCCTTTATGTTATTAACCAACAACTCCTTTATGTTATTAACCAACAACTCCTTTATGTTATTAACCAACAACTCCTTTATGTTATTAACCAACAACTCCTTTATGTTATTAACCAACAACTCCTTTATGTTATTAACCAACTCCTTTATGTTATTAATTAACTAACTCCTTTATGTTATTAACCGACAACTCCTTTATGTTATTAACCAACAACTCCTTTATGTTATTAACCAACAACTCCTTTACGTTATTAACCAACAACTCTTTTACTTTATTAACCAACAACTCCTTTATGTTATTAACTAACAACTCCTTTATGTTATTAACTAACAACTCCTTTATGTTATTAACCAACAACTCCTTTATGTTATTAACCGACAACTCCTTGATGTTATTAACCAACTCCTTGATGTTATTAACCAACTCCTTTATGTTATTAACTAACAACTCCTTTATGTTATTAACCAACAACTCCTTGATGTTATTAACTAACTCCTTTATGTTATTAACTAACTCCTTTATGTTATTAACAGACAACTCCTTTATGTAATTAACTAACAACTCCTTTATGTTATTAACTAACAACTCCTTTATGTTATTAACTAACTCCTTGATGTTATTAACCAACTCCTTTATGTTATTAACTAACAACTCCTTTATGTTATTAACCAACAACTCCTTTATGTTATTAACCAACAACTCCTTTATGTTATTAACCAACAACTCCTTTACGTTATTAACCAACAACTCCTTTACGTTATTAACTAACAACTCCTTTATGTTATTAACTAACAACTCCTTTATGTTATTAACTAACAACTCCTTTATGTTATTAACCGACAACTCCTTTATGTTATTAACCGACAACTCCTTGATGTTATTAACCAACTCCTTGATGTTATTAACCAACTCCTTTATGTTATTAACTAACAACTCCTTTATGTTATTAACCAACAACTCCTTGATGTTATTAACTAACTCCTTTATGTTATTAACTAACTCCTTTATGTTATTAACAGACAACTCCTTTATGTAATTAACTAACAACTCCTTTATGTTATTAACTAACAACTCCTTTATGTTATTAACTAACTCCTTGATGTTATTAACCAACTCCTTTATGTTATTAACTAACAACTCCTTTATGTTATTAACCAACAACTCCTTTATGTTATTAACCAACAACTCCTTTATGTTATTAACCAACAACTCCTTTATGTTATTAACCAACAACTCCTTTATGTTATTAACTAACAACTCCTTTATGTTATTAACCAACTCCTTTATGTTATTAACCGACAACTCCTTTATGTTATTAACCAACTCCTTTATGTTATTAACCAACTCCTTTATGTTATTAACCAACAACTCCTTTATGTTATTAACTAAATCCTTTATGTTATTAACTAACAACTCCTTTATGTTATTAACCGACAACTCCTTTATGTTATTAACCGACAACTCCTTGATGTTATTAACCAACTCCTTGATGTTATTAACCAACTCCTTTATGTTATTAACTAACAACTCCTTTATGTTATTAACCAACAACTCCTTGATGTTATTAACTAACTCCTTTATGTTATTAACTAACTCCTTTATGTTATTAACAGACAACTCCTTTATGTAATTAACTAACAACTCCTTTATGTTATTAACTAACAACTCCTTTATGTTATTAACTAACTCCTTGATGTTATTAACCAACTCCTTTATGTTATTAACTAACAACTCCTTTATGTTATTAACCAACAACTCCTTTATGTTATTAACCAACAACTCCTTTATGTTATTAACCAACAACTCCTTTATGTTATTAACCAACAACTCCTTTATGTTATTAACTAACAACTCCTTTATGTTATTAACCAACAACTCCTTTATGTTATTAACCAACAACTCCTTTATGTTATTAACCAACAACTCCTTTATGTTATTAACCAACAACTCCTTTATGTTATTAACCAACAACTCCTTTATGTTATTAACCAACTCCTTTATGTTATTAATTAACTAACTCCTTTATGTTATTAACCGACAACTCCTTTATGTTATTAACCAACAACTCCTTTATGTTATTAACCAACAACTCCTTTACGTTATTAACCAACAACTCTTTTACTTTATTAACCAACAACTCCTTTATGTTATTAACTAACAACTCCTTTATGTTATTAACTAACAACTCCTTTATGTTATTAACCAACAACTCCTTTATGTTATTAACCGACAACTCCTTGATGTTATTAACCAACTCCTTGATGTTATTAACCAACTCCTTTATGTTATTAACTAACAACTCCTTTATGTTATTAACCAACAACTCCTTGATGTTATTAACTAACTCCTTTATGTTATTAACTAACTCCTTTATGTTATTAACAGACAACTCCTTTATGTAATTAACTAACAACTCCTTTATGTTATTAACTAACAACTCCTTTATGTTATTAACTAACTCCTTGATGTTATTAACCAACTCCTTTATGTTATTAACTAACAACTCCTTTATGTTATTAACCAACAACTCCTTTATGTTATTAACCAACAACTCCTTTATGTTATTAACCAACAACTCCTTTACGTTATTAACCAACAACTCCTTTACGTTATTAACTAACAACTCCTTTATGTTATTAACTAACAACTCCTTTATGTTATTAACTAACAACTCCTTTATGTTATTAACCGACAACTCCTTTATGTTATTAACCGACAACTCCTTGATGTTATTAACCAACTCCTTGATGTTATTAACCAACTCCTTTATGTTATTAACTAACAACTCCTTTATGTTATTAACCAACAACTCCTTGATGTTATTAACTAACTCCTTTATGTTATTAACTAACTCCTTTATGTTATTAACAGACAACTCCTTTATGTAATTAACTAACAACTCCTTTATGTTATTAACTAACAACTCCTTTATGTTATTAACTAACTCCTTGATGTTATTAACCAACTCCTTTATGTTATTAACTTACAACTCCTTTATGTTATTAACCAACAACTCCTTTATGTTATTAACCAACAACTCCTTTATGTTATTAACCAACAACTCCTTTATGTTATTAACCAACAACTCCTTTATGTTATTAACTAACAACTCCTTTATGTTATTAACCAACTCCTTTATGTTATTAACCGACAACTCCTTTATGTTATTAACCAACTCCTTTATGTTATTAACCAACTCCTTTATGTTATTAACCAACAACTCCTTTATGTTATTAACTAAATCCTTTATGTTATTAACTAACAACTCCTTTACGTTATTAACCGACAACTCCTTGATGTTATTAACCGACAACTCCTTGATGTTATTAACCAACTCCTTGATGTTATTAACCGACAACTCCTTTACGTTATTAACCGACAACTCCTTTACGTAATTAACTGACAACTCCTTGATGTTATTAACCAGCAACTCCTTGATGTTATTAACCAACTCCTTGATGTTATTAACCAACTCCTTTATGTTATTAACTAACTCCTTTATGTTATTAACCAACTCCTTTATGTTATTAACTAACAGGCTCTCTCTTTCTCATCTTCTATCTGTTTCAGATATCCCCTCAACCTCTACCGGCCAGCGCTTCAGACACCAGTTGACAGACAAGCAAACTGACTGACTGACAGAAACAAATAGAGTTTGAAAGACACAGAAACTAAGAAAGAGCTGACAAGCAGCGACGTGTCTCTATTAATAGACTAGAGAAAGAAACAACTGTTATCCTGCCTGGCTCAAACCTTCAGACAGACGGGACAGGTTGTATTGTGGAACACATCAACACAGAGAAATTAAATGGCTGACAAGCAGATCAGGTTAGCATGCATTAGCTGTTACCATTTAACTGTGGTGTCTCCCTCAAATGGCACCCTATTCCCTATATTGTGCACTAATATGCAGACCCTGGTAAAAAAAAAGTAGTGCACTATATAGGGAAAAGGGTGCCATTTCAGACACAACTTCTGTATAAGAAAACAGATCTGAAAATTGTTAAGCATGGCACTATATTCTTCAATGTTAAACAAGTGTGCTTCTGTCGCCTCCCTCGCAGTTTATTCAAGGTCCCCGTGTTCTATAAAATCTACATGTTGCATGTATCATATTTGTACCATAGCTGATAAAATTCACATGGCGCCACATTTGGTGTCAGCTGTGTGATATTGTCCCCTATGTAACCTTTTGGTGTCAGCTGTGGGATATTGTCCCCTATGTAACCATTTGGTGTCAGCAGTGTGATAATGTCCCCTATGTAACCATTTGGTGTCAGCAGTGGGATATTGTCCCTTATGTAACACTATAAAAGTGACAGCTGTGATCTGCAGCGATATTTCACCACAGCATTATTTCTCTCCTTCTTTTCCCCTAATTCCTTCTCTTCCTTCCTCCCTCCCTCCCCTCCTTCTTCCTCCTCTTCCTCCCTCCCCCTCCCTCCCCCTCCCTTCCCCTCCCTCTTTCTCCTCTCTCCATCTCCCTCCCTCTTCCTCCTCTCTCCATCTCCCTCCCTCTTCCTCCTCTCTCCCTCCCTCTCCCTCCTCTCTCCATCTCCCTTTCTCCCTCCCTCCCTCTTCCTCCTCTCTCCATGTCCCTTCCTCCCTCCCTCTTCCTCCTCTCTCCATCTCCCTCCCTCCCTCTTCCTCCTCTCTCCATGTCCCTTCCTCCCTCCCTCTTCCTCCTCTCTCCATCTCCCTCCCTCCCTCTTCCTCCTCTCTCCATCTCCCTTCCTCCCTCTCCCTCCTCTCTCCATCTCCCTCCCTCCCTCTTCCTCCTCTCTCCATGTCCCTTCCTCCCTCCCTCTTCCTCCTCTCCTCCCCCCAGTTTGCCTGCCAAGTTGATAAATGGTGGGATCGCAGGGCTGATCGGTGTGAGCTGTGTGTTTCCCATTGACTTGGCCAAGACCCGCCTGCAGAACCAGCAAAATGGATCACGCCTCTACACCAGCATGTATGTACACACTCACTCACTCACTCACTCACTCACTCACTCACTCACTCACTCACTCACTCACTCACTCATGCCAAGAGTGTGCAAAGCTGTCATCAAGGCAAATGCAGTTATGTTATGTTGTAGTAACTAGTTGTAGTAACTAGTTGTAGTAACTAGTTGATGGTGTAGTAACTAGTTGTAGTAACTAGTTGATGTTATATACTGTAGTAACTAGTTGTAGTAACTAGTTGTAGTAACTAGTTGTAGTAACTAGTTGTAGTAACTAGTTGTAGTAACTAGTTGATGTTATATGTTGTAGTAACTAGTTGATGTTATATGTTGTAGTAACTAGTTGATGTTATATGTTGTAGTAACTAGTTGATGTTATATGTTGTATAGTAACTAGTTGATGTTGTAGTAACTAGTTGATTTTGTAGTAACTAGTTGATGTTGTAGTAACTAGTTGATGTTGTAGTAACTAGTTGTAGTAACTAGTTGATGTTATATGTTGTATAGTAACTAGTTGATGTTATATGTTGTATAGTAACTAGTTGATGTTATATGTTGTAGTAACTAGTTGATGTTGTAGTAACTAGTTGATGTTGTAGTAACTAGTTGATGTTATATGTTGTAGTAACTAGTTGATGTTGTAGTAACTAGTTGATGTTGTAGTACCTAGTTGTAGTAACTAGTTGATGTTATATGTTGTAGTAACTAGTTGACGTTATATGCTGTAGTAACTAGTTGATGTTATATGCTGTAGTAACTAGTTGTAGTAACTAGTTGATGTTATATGTTGTAGTAACTAGTTGATGTTATATGTTGTAGTAACTAGTTGATGTTATATGTTGTAGTAACTAGTTGATGTTATAGTAACTAGTTGATGTTATATGCTGTGTAGTAACTAGTTGATGTTGTAGTACCTAGTTGTAGTAACTAGTTGATGTTATATGTTGTAGTAACTAGTTGATGTTGTAGTAACTAGTTGATGTTATATGTTGTGTAGTAACTAGTTGATGTTATATGTTGTAGTAACTAGTTGATGTTATATGTTGTGTAGTAACTAGTTGATGTTATATGTTGTAGTAACTAGTTGATGTTATAGTAACTAGTTGATGTTATATGCTGTGTAGTAACTAGTTGATGTTATATGTTGTGTAGTAACTAGTTGATGTTGTAGTAACTCGTTGATGTTATATGTTGTGTAGTAACTAGTTGATGTTATAGTAACTAGTTGATGTTGTAGTAACTAGTTGATCTTATATGTTGTGTAGTAACTAGTTGATGTTATATGTTGTAGTAACTAGTTGATGTTATATGTTGTGTAGTAACTAGTTGATGTTATATGTTGTAGTAACTAGTTGATGTTGTAGTAACTAGTTGTAGTAACTAGTTGATGTTATATGCTGTAGTAACTAGTTGATGTTATATGTTGTGTAGTAACTAGTTGATGTTATATGTTGTAGTAACTAGTTGATGTTATATGTTGTGTAGTAACTAGTTGATGTTATATGCTGTAGTAACTAGTTGATGTTATATGTTGTAGTAACTAGTTGATGTTATATGTTGTAGTAACTAGTTGATGTTATATGCTGTAGTAACTAGTTGATGTTGTAGTAACTAGTTGATGTTATATGTTGTAGTAACTAGTTGATGTTATATGTTGTAGTAACTAGTTGATGTTATATGTTGTAGTAACTAGTTGATGTTATATGTTGTGTAGTAACTAGTTGATGTTGTAGTAACTAGTTGATGTTATATGTTGTAGTAACTAGTTGATGTTATATGTTGTAGTAACTAGTTGATGTTATATGTTGTAGTAACTAGTTGATGTTGTAGTAACTAGTTGATGTTATATGTTGTGTAGTAACTAGTTGATGTTATATGTTGTGTAGTAACTAGTTGATGCTATATGTGTTGTAGTAACTAGTTGATGTTATATGTTGTAGTAACTAGTTGATGTTATATGTTGTGGTAACTAGTTGATGTTATATGTTGTAGTAACTAGTTGATGTTATATGTTGTAGTAACTAGTTGATGTTATATGCTGTGGTAACTAGTTGATGTTATATGCTGTAGTAACTAGTTGATGTTATATGTTGAAGTAACTAGTTGATGTTATATGTTGTAGTAACTAGTTGATGTTATGTGTTGTACTAACTAGTTGGTTGTGTCTTGTAGGTCAGACTGCCTTATCAAGACCATCCGCTCAGAGGGATACTTCGGGATGTACAGAGGTAGGTTCGGGTGAGGATGTGGAAGTGTATGTGTGTGTGTGTGTGTGCACTAGAAAGTTCCAGGTACATACTAAAGACAAACATAGCACAGTGAGGTCCTATTGAAAGTTGCTGAACACTGAGAGTATCAGAGCTGCTTAGTCGTGAGACATCTCACTCTCACCAGCACACTGCTAACCACAGCCTCAGGTATACAGGACTGACAATGTCCTTTATTTGGGAACATGATGGACACAGACATGTTACCACCATACATCACAACATGCCTGCTGTGTGTAATTCCTCTCTCTGTCTCTCTGTCTCTCTCTCCCTCCCTCCCCTCTCTCTGCCTCTCTCTTTTTCCCTCTCTCACTCTCTCTCCCCCTCTCTCTCCCTCCCCTCTCTCTGCCTCTCCTTTCTTTCTCACCCTCCCTCCATCTCTCTCTGCCTCTCCTTTCTTTCTCACCCTCCCTCCCTCCCTCCATCTCTCTCTGCCTCTCCTTTCTTTCTCACCCTCCCTCCCCCCCTCCCTCCATCTCTCTCTCGTTCCCTCTCCTTCCATCTCGCTCTCTCTGTCTCTCACGTCCTTTCCTTGTTACAGGGTCTGCGGTGAACCTAACCTTGGTCACGCCAGAGAAAGCCATCAAGCTAGCAGCAAATGACTTCTTCAGACAATACCTCTCCAAGGATGGGTAAGATGTGATGACTAAGATACACACACACACACACACACACACACACACACACACACACACACAGACACATAGACATAGACACATAGACACATAGACACATAGACACACACAGACACACAGACACACATAGAGAGAAAGAGAGGTCTCTGAGCCAACACAATCCCTGACACGTTGGGCTGTCTGTGCCACTGTTTGACTGTGGCTTTTTTTCCAAATGGTACCCTATTCCCTTTTATAGTGCACTTCTTTTGACCTGACCCCTATGGGCCCTGGTACAAAGTAGTGCACTATATAGGGAATAGGTTGCAATTTGGGACACATTCCATTTCTTTGATTGGTTTTCTAATTTAACTTTCTGCTTTAGTTAATCTTTGAACATACTGACATCAAGGATTAGACATATACATTGTTGCTTTCTATCCTATCTCTGTCAAACTACTGGAAAATTACTGGAAAACCATCTCTGTCAAACTACTGGACAACTACTCTAAAAGTATCCCATCCTATCTCTGTCAAACTACTGGACAACTACTCTAAAAGTATCCCATCCTATCTCTGTCAAACTACTGGACAACTACTCTAAAAGTATCCCATCCTATCTCTGTCAAACTACTGGAAAACTACTCTAAAAGTATCCCATCCTATCTCTGTCAAACTACTTTATAACTATCTCTGGGCTGGGGGTTTCTATCCTTTCTCTGGAAAACTACTGGAAAACGATCCCATTTTATCTCTGGAAAATCAATAATATGTCATAATGAGGTGAAGTAGAGCATGTGAGAGCAGACCACTATCACATGACAAATATCAATACTGCACATCTGTTGTTACTGAGGCCTCTATCCTCCGCTGTCCAATGGTGTGTTCCATGGTATGTGTGTGTGTTTTGTTTGTGTGCCGTGTGTGTGTGCATGGGTGAAATTGAATATATTTCTAGCGCATCTATCTGTCTCTGTCTCTATGGTGAGACACACCGCACACACACACACACACACACACACACTGGACCACGGCTGAGCAGGCGAACGATTGACTGTGAATGATTACCCAGTCTGCTGACGGTTAGGCCATCTTGTAAATGATTCATGGTATCTCTGTTCAGTGTTCCAAACGTTTGTTATCATTGGTCACAGATCAGCTACAGCACTTAGACACAGTGGACATGTGATGTCTTCCTTTTGTTATGACAAGAGGCTGATCTCTCTCTCTCTCTCTCTCTCTCTCTCTCTCTCTTTCTCTCTCTCAATCAATCAATCACCTTTAGTTATAAAGCCCTTTTTTACATCAGCCGATGTCACAAAGTGCTTATCTTTTGCACCATCTATAACCACTGTGATAATTATTTGACCCTGCTGGTCATCTATGAAAGTTTGAACATCTTGAAGAACAATCTGGGCTTAAGGGCCATATGTTCTTATAATCTCCACCCGGCACAGCCAGAAGAGGACTGGCCACCCCTCATAGCCTGGTTCCTCTCTAGGTTTCTTCCTAGGTTCCTGCCTTTCTAGGGAGTTTTTCCGAGCCACCATGCTTCTACATCTGCATTGCTTTCTGTTTGGGGTTTTAGGCTGGGTTTCTGTATAAGCACCCGCTAAATGTCAGTTGGCTTTTCATAGTTGAGCATTGCGGTCGAGACAGCAGGTGCAGTAGGGAGAGAGAGAGAGTGAGGAGAGAGAGGGAGCGAGAGGGAGAGAGGGAGAGAGAGGGAGGAGAGAGAGGGTCAAAAACAGAATGTCCGGGACAAGGTAGCACATCTGGTGAACAGGTCAGGGTTACACAGCCACAGGCAGAACAGCAGAAACTGGAGCAGCAGCACAACCAGGTGGACTGGGGACGGGGACAGCCAGGAGTCATCAGGCCAGGTAGTCCTGAGACATGGTCCTATAGCTCAGGTCCTCTGTGAAGGGAGAGAGAGAGAGAGAGAGAGATAAATTAGAGGTAGCATACTTATGATCACCCAGGACACCAGAGAAGACAGGAGAATGATACCAGATAGGACAGACTGACCCTAGCCCCCCGGCACACAGACTATTGCAGTACATATACTGAAGACTGAGACGGGGGGTTGGGGGACACTGTGGCCATGTCCGACGAGACCCCTGGACAGGGCCAACCAGGCAGGATATAACCCCACCCCCTTTGGCAAAGGACAGCCCCCACACCACTAGAGGGATATCAACCAACCACCATCTCTCTCTCTCTCTCTCTCTCTCTCTCTCTCTCTCTCTCTCTCTCTCTCTCTATCTCTCTCTCTCCCTCTCTCTCTCTCTCACACAGTTGCTGTATGACTCTCAAGCATATATATATTGATTCCCTTTTCTTTTGTTTACTTCTCTCCCCTTCTCTCTCTCTCTCTCTGTCTGTCTGTCTGTCTGTCTGTCTCTCTGTCTGTCTATTTCTCTCTATCTCTCTCTCTCTCTCTCTCTCTCTCTCTCTCTCTCTCTCTCTCTCTCTCTCTCTCTCTCTCTCTCTCTCTCTCTCTCTCTCTCTCTCTCTCTCTCTTCTCTCTCTCTCTCTCTCTCTCTCTCTCTCTCTCTCTCTCTCTCTCTCTCTCTCTCTCTCTCTCTCTCTCTCTCTCTCTCTCTCTCTGTCTCTCTCCAGTCAGAAGCTCACCCTCGTCAAAGAGATGCTGGCGGGGTGTGGGGCAGGTACATGTCAGGTGAGTGGGTAGGTACATGTCAGGTGAGTGGGTGGTGGGCAGGTAGATGTCAGGTGAGTGGGTGGTGGGCAGGTACATGTCAGGTGAGTGGGTAGGTACATGTCAGGTGAGTGGGCAGGTACATGTCAGGTGAGTGGGTAGGTACATGTCAGGTGAGTGGGTGGTGGGCAGGTAGATGTCAGGTGAGTGGGTGGTGGGCAGGTACATGTCAGGTGAGTGGGAAGGTACATGTCAGGTGAGTGGGTAGGTACATGTCAGGTGAGTGGGTAGGTACATGTCAGGTGAGTGGGCAGGTACATGTCAGGTGAGTGGGTAGGTACATGTCAGGTGAGTGGGTAGGTACATGTCAGGTGAGTGGGTAGGTACATGTCAGGTGAGTGGGTAGGTACATGTCAGGTGAGTGGGTAGGTACATGTCAGGTGAGTGGGTAGGTACATGTCAGGTGAGTGGGTAGGTACATGTCAGGTGAGTGGGTAGGTACATGTCAGGTGAGTGGGTAGGTACATGTCAGGTGAGTGGGTAGGTACATGTCAGGTGAGTGGGTAGGTACATGTCAGGTGAGTGGGTAGGTACATGTCAGGTGAGTGGGTAGGTACATGTCAGGTGAGTGGGTAGGTACATGTCAGGTGAGTGGGTAGGTACATGTCAGGTGAGTGGGTAGGTACATGTCAGGTGAGTGGGCAGGTACATGTCAGGTGAGTGGGTAGGTACATGTCAGGTGAGTGGGTAGGTACATGTCAGGTGAGTGGGTAGGTACATGTCAGGTGAGTGGGTAGGTACATGTCAGGTGAGTGGGTAGGTACATGTCAGGTGAGTGGGCAGGTACATGTCAGGTGAGTGGGTAGGTACATGTCAGGTGAGTGGGTAGGTACATGTCAGGTGAGTGGGTAGGTACATGTCAGGTGAGTGGGTAGGTACATGTCAGGTGAGTGGGTAGGTACATGTCAGGTGAGTGGGTAGGTACATGTCAGGTGAGTGGGCAGGTACATGTCAGGTGAGTGGGTAGGTACATGTCAGGTGAGTGGGTAGGTACATGTCAGGTGAGTGGGTAGGTACATGTCAGGTGAGTGGGTAGGTACATGTCAGGTGAGTGGGTAGGTACATGTCAGGTGAGTGGGTGGTGGGCAGGTAGATGTCAGGTGAGTGGGTGGTGGGCAGGTAGATGTCAGGTGAGTGGGTGGTGGGCAGGTAGATGTCAGGTGAGTGGGTGGTGGGCAGGTAGATGTCAGGTGAGTGGGTGGTGGGCAGGTACATGTCAGGTGAGTGGGTGGTGGGCAGGTACATGTCAGGTGAGTGGGTGGTGGGCAGGTACATGTCAGGTGAGTGGGTGGTGGGCAGGTAGATGTCAGGTGAGTGGGTGGTGGGCAGGTAGATGTCAGGTGAGTGGGCAGGTACATGTCAGGTGAGTGGGTAGGTACATGTCAGGTGAGTGGGTGGTGGGCAGGTACATGTCAGGTGAGTGGGTGGTGGGCAGGTAGATGTCAGGTGAGTGGGTGGTGGGCAGGTAGATGTCAGGTGAGTGGGTGGTGGGCAGGTACATGTCAGGTGAGTGGGTGGTGGGCAGGTACATGTCAGGTGAGTGGGTGGTGGGCAGGTACATGTCAGGTGAGTGGGTGGTGGGCAGGTACATGTCAGGTGAGTGGGTGGTGGGCAGGTACATGTCAGGTGAGTGGGTGGTGGGCAGGTACATGTCAGGTGAGTGGGTGGTGGGCAGGTAGATGTCAGGTGAGTGGGTGGTGGGCAGGTACATGTCAGGTGAGTGGGTGGTGGGCAGGTACATGTCAGGTGAGTGGGTGGTGGGCAGGTAGATGTCAGGTGAGTGGGTGGTGGGCAGGTACATGTCAGGTGAGTGGGTGGTGGGCAGGTACATGTCAGGTGAGTGGGTGGTGGGCAGGTACATGTCAGGTGAGTGGGTGGTGGGCAGGTAGATGTCAGGTGAGTGGGTGGTGGGCAGGTACATGTCAGGTGAGTGGGTGGTGGGCAGGTACATGTCAGGTGAGTGGGTGGTGGGCAGGTAGATGTCAGGTGAGTGGGTGGTGGGCAGGTACATGTCAGGTGAGTGGGTGGTGGGCAGGTAGATGTCAGGTGAGTGGGTGGTGGGCAGGTACATGTCAGGTGAGTGGGTGGTGGGCAGGTACATGTCAGGTGAGTGGGTGGTGGGCAGGTACATGTCAGGTGAGTGGGTGGTGGGCAGGTACATGTCAGGTGAGTGGGTGGTGGGCAGGTACATGTCAGGTGAGTGGGTGGTGGGCAGGTACATGTCAGGTGAGTGGGTGGTGGGCAGGTACATGTCAGGTGAGTGGGTGGTGGGCAGGTACATGTCAGGTGAGTGGGTGGTGGGCAGGTACATGTCAGGTGAGTGGGTGGTAGGCAGGTACATGTCAGGTGAGTGGGTGGTGGGCAGGTACATGTCAGGTGAGTGGGTGGTGGGCAGGTAGATGTCAGGTGAGTGGGTGGTGGGCAGGTAGATGTCAGGTGAGTGGGTGGTGGGCAGGTACATGTCAGGTGAGTGGGTGGTGGGCAGGTACATGTCAGGTGAGTGGGTGGTGGGCAGGTACATGTCAGGTGAGTGGGTGGTGGGCAGGTACATGTCAGGTGAGTGGGTGGTAGGCAGGTACATGTCAGGTGAGTGGGTGGTAGGCAGGTACATGTCAGGTGAGTGGGTGGTGGGCAGGTACATGTCAGGTGAGTGGGTGGTGGGCAGGTAGATGTCAGGTGAGTGGGTGGTGGGCAGGTACATGTCAGGTGAGTGGGTGGTGGGCAGGTACATGTCAGGTGAGTGGGTGGTGGGCAGGTACATGTCAGGTGAGTGGGTGGTGGGCAGGTACATGTCAGGTGAGTGGGTGGTGGGCAGGTACATGTCAGGTGAGTGGGTGGTGGGCAGGTACATGTCAGGTGAGTGGGTGGTGGGCAGGTACATGTCAGGTGAGTGGGTGGTGGGCAGGTACATGTCAGGTGAGTGGGTGGTGGGCAGGTACATGTCAGGTGAGTGGGTGGTAGGCAGGTACATGTCAGGTGAGTGGGTGGTGGGCAGGTACATGTCAGGTGAGTGGGTGGTGGGCAGGTAGATGTCAGGTGAGTGGGTGGTGGGCAGGTAGATGTCAGGTGAGTGGGTGGTAGGCAGGTACATGTCAGGTGAGTGGGTGGTGGGCAGGTACATGTCAGGTGAGTGGGTGGTGGGCAGGTACATGTCAGGTGAGTGGGTGGTGGGCAGGTAGATGTCAGGTGAGTGGGTGGTGGGCAGGTAGATGTCAGGTGAGTGGGTGGTGGGCAGGTACATGTCAGGTGAGTGGGTGGTGGGCAGGTAGATGTCAGGTGAGTGGGTGGTGGGCAGGTAGATGTCAGGTGAGTGGGTGGTGGGCAGGTACATGTCAGGTGAGTGGGTGGTGGGCAGGTAGATGTCAGGTGAGTGGGTGGTGGGCAGGTAGATGTCAGGTGAGTGGGTGGTGGGCAGGTACATGTCAGGTGAGTGGGTGGTGGGCAGGTACATGTCAGGTGAGTGGGTGGTGGGCAGGTAGATGTCAGGTGAGTGGGTGGTGGGCAGGTACATGTCAGGTGAGTGGGTGGTGGGCAGGTACATGTCAGGTGAGTGGGTGGTGGGCAGGTAGATGTCAGGTGAGTGGGTGGTGGGCAGGTAGATGTCAGGTGAGTGGGTGGTGGGCAGGTAGATGTCAGGTGAGTGGGTGGTGGGCAGGTAGATGTCAGGTGAGTGGGTGGTGGGCAGGTACATGTCAGGTGAGTGGGTGGTGGGCAGGTAGATGTCAGGTGAGTGGGTGGTGGGCAGGTACATGTCAGGTGAGTGGGTGGTGGGCAGGTACATGTCAGGTGAGTGGGTGGTGGGCAGGTACATGTCAGGTGAGTGGGTGGTGGGCAGGTAGATGTCAGGTGAGTGGGTGGTGGGCAGGTACATGTCAGGTGAGTGGGTGGTGGGCAGGTACATGTCAGGTGAGTGGGTGGTGGGCAGGTACATGTCAGGTGAGTGGGTGGTGGGCAGGTACATGTCAGGTGAGTGGGTGGTGGGCAGGTAGATGTCAGGTGAGTGGGTGGTGGGCAGGTAGATGTCAGGTGAGTGGGTGGTGGGCAGGTACATGACAGGTGAGTGGGTGGTGGGCAATATATCTAGTCTAGTCTAGGTCTCCACAGCATAACCACTATGTCTAGTCTAGGTCTCCACAGCATAACCACTATGTCTAGTCTAGGTCTCCACAGCATAACCACTATGTCTAGTCTAGTCTAGGTCTCCACAGCATAACCACTATATCTAGTCTAGTCTAGGTCTCCACATCATAACCACTATGTCTAGTCTAGTCTAGGTCTCCACAGCATAACCACTATGTCTAGTCTAGGTCTCCACAGCATAACCACTATGTCTAGTCTAGGTCTCCACAGCATAACCACTATGTCTAGTCTAGTCTAGGTCTCCACAGCATAACCACTATGTCTAGTCTAGTCCAGGTCTCCACATCATAACCACTATGTCTAGTCTAGTCTAGGTCTCCACAGCATAACCACTATGTCTAGTCTAGGTCTCCACAACATAACCACTATGTCTAGTCTAGGTCTCCACATCATAACCACTATATCTAGTCTAGTCTAGGTCTCCACAACATAACCACTATGTCTAGTCTAGTCTAGGTCTCCACATCATAACCACTATATCTAGTCTAGGTCTCCACATCATAACCACTATGTCTAGTCTAGGTCTCCACATCATAACCACTATGTCTAGTCTAGGTCTCCACATCATAACCACTATATCTAGTCTAGTCTAGGTCTCCACATCATAACCACTATATCTAGTCTAGTCTAGGTCTCCACATCATAACCACTATGTCTAGTCTAGTCTAGGTCTCCACATCATAACCACTATGTCTAGTCTAGGTCTCCACATCATAACCACTATGTCTAGTCTAGTCTAGGTCTCCACATCATAACCACTATGTCTAGTCTAGGTCTCCACATCATAACCACTATGTCTAGTCTAGGTCTCCACATCATAACCACTATGTCTAGTCTAGTCTTGGTCTCCACATCATAACCACTATGTCTAGTCTAGGTCTCCACATCATAACCACTATGTCTAGTGTAGTCTAGGTCTCCACATCATAACCACTATGTCTAGTCTAGGTCTCCACATCATAACCACTATGTCTAGTGTAGTCTAGGTCTCCACATCATAACCACTATGTCTAGTGTAGTCTAGGTCTCCACAGCATAACCACTATGTCTAGGTCTCCACAACATAACCACTATGTCTAGTCTACTCTAGGTCTCCACAACATAACCACTATGTCTAGTCTAGGTCTCCACAACATAACCACTATGTCTAGTCTAGGTCTCCACAACATAACCACTATGTCTACTCTAGGTCTCCACAACATAACCACTATGTCTAGTCTAGGTCTCCACATCATAACCACTATGTCTAGTCTAGGTCTCCACATCATAACCACTATGTCTAGTCTAGTCTAGGTCTCCACAACATAACCACTATGTCTACTCTAGGTCTCCACAACATAACCACTATGTCTAGTCTAGGTCTCCACATCATAACCACTATGTCTAGTCTAGTCTAGGTCTCCACAACATAACCACTATGTCTAGTTTAGGTCTCCACAGCATAACCACTATATCTAGTCTAGTCTAGGTCTCCACAACATAACCACTATGTCTAGTCTAGGTCTCCACAACATAACCACTATGTCTAGTCTAGGTCTCCACAACATAACCACTATGTCTAGTCTAGGTCTCCACAGCATAACCACTACATCTAGTCTAGTCTAGGTCTCCACAACATAACCACTATGTCTAGTCTAGGTCTCCACATCATAACCTCTATGTCTAGTCTAGTCTAGGTCTCCACATCATAACCACTATGTCTAGTCTAGGTCTCCACATCATAACCACTATGTCTAGTCTAGGTCTCCACATCATAACCACTATGTCTAGTCTAGGTCTCCACATCATAACCACTATGTCTAGTCTAGGTCTCCACATCATAACCACTATGTCTAGTCTAGGTCTCCACATCATAACCACTATATCTAGTCTAGTCTAGGTCTCCACATCATAACCACTATGTCTAGTCTAGTCTAGTCTAGGTCTCCACATCATAACCACTATGTCTAGTCTAGGTCTCCACATCATAACCACTATGTCTAGTCTAGGTCTCCACAGCATAACCACTATGTGTAGTCTAGGTCTCCACATCATAACCACTATATCTAGTCTAGTCTAGGTCTCCACATCATAACCACTATATCTAGTCTAGTCTAGGTCTCCACATCATAACCACTATGTCTAGTCTAGTCTAGGTCTCCACATCATAACCACTATGTCTAGTCTAGTCTAGGTCTCCACATCATAACCACTATGTCTAGTCTAGGTCTCCACATCATAACCACTATGTCTAGTCTAGGTCTCCACATCATAACCACTATATCTAGTCTAGTCTAGGTCTCCACATCATAACCACTATGTCTAGTCTAGTCTAGTCTAGGTCTCCACATCATAACCACTATGTCTAGTCTAGGTCTCCACATCATAACCACTATGTCTAGTCTAGGTCTCCACAGCATAACCACTATGTGTAGTCTAGGTCTCCACATCATAACCACTATATCTAGTCTAGTCTAGGTCTCCACATCATAACCACTATATCTAGTCTAGTCTAGGTCTCCACATCATAACCACTATGTCTAGTCTAGTCTAGGTCTCCACAACATAACCACTATGTCTAGTCTAGGTCTCCACATCATAACCACTATGTCTAGTCTAGTCTAGGTCTCCACATCATAACCACTATGTCTAGTCTAGTCTAGGTCTCCACAACATAACCACTATGTCTAGTCTAGGTCTCCACAGCATAACCACTATGTGTAGTCTAGGTCTCCACATCATAACCACTATATCTAGTCTAGTCTAGGTCTCCACATCATAACCACTATGTCTAGTCTAGTCTAGGTCTCCACAACATAACCACTATGTCTAGTCTAGGTCTCCACATCATAACCACTATGTCTAGTCTAGTCTAGGTATCCACAGCATAACCACTATGTCTAGTCTAGTCTAGGTCTCCACATCATAACCACTATGTCTAGTCTAGTCTAGGTCTCCACATCATAACCACTATGTCTAGTCTAGTCTAGGTCTCCACAGCATAACCACTATGTCTAGTCTAGGTCTCCACATCATAACCACTATGTCTAGTCTAGGTCTCCACAGCATAACCACTATGTCTAGTCTAGGTCTCCACAGCATAACCACTATGTCTAGTCTAGTCTAGGTCTCCACAGCATAACCACTATGTCTAGTCTAGTCCAGGTCTCCACATCATAACCACTATGTCTAGTCTAGTCTAGGTCTCCACATCATAACCACTATGTCTAGTCTAGTCTTGGTCTCCACAGCATAACCACTATGTCTAGTCTAGGTCTCCACAGCATAACCACTATGTCTAGTCTAGGTCTCCACATCATAACCACTATGTCTAGTCTAGGTCTCCACAGCATAACCACTATGTCTAGTCTAGGTCTCCACATCATAACCACTATGTCTAGTCTAGGTCTCCACAGCATAACCACTATGTCTAGTCTAGGTCTCCACATCATAACCACTATGTCTAGTCTAGGTCTCCACATCATAACCACTATGTCTAGTCTAGGTCTCCACATCATAACCACTATGTCTAGTCTAGGTCTCCACATCATAACCACTATGTCTAGTCTAGGTCTCCACATCATAACCACTATGTCTAGTCTAGGTCTCCACATCATAACCACTATGTCTAGTCTAGGTCTCCACATCATAACCACTATGTCTAGTCTAGGTCTCCACATCATAACCACTATATCTAGTCTAGTCTAGGTCTCCACATCATAACCACTATGTCTAGTCTAGTCTAGTCTAGGTCTCCACATCATAACCACTATGTCTAGTCTAGGTCTCCACATCATAACCACTATGTCTAGTCTAGTCTAGGTCTCCACATCATAACCACTATGTCTAGTCTAGGTCTCCACAGCATAACCACTATGTGTAGTCTAGGTCTCCACATCATAACCACTATATCTAGTCTAGTCTAGGTCTCCACATCATAACCACTATATCTAGTCTAGTCTAGGTCTCCACATCATAACCACTATGTCTAGTCTAGTCTAGGTCTCCACATCATAACCACTATGTCTAGTCTAGTCTAGGTCTCCACATCATAACCACTATGTCTAGTCTAGGTCTCCACATCATAACCACTATGTCTAGTCTAGGTCTCCACATCATAACCACTATATCTAGTCTAGTCTAGGTCTCCACATCATAACCACTATGTCTAGTCTAGTCTAGTCTAGGTCTCCACATCATAACCACTATGTCTAGTCTAGGTCTCCACATCATAACCACTATGTCTAGTCTAGGTCTCCACAGCATAACCACTATGTGTAGTCTAGGTCTCCACATCATAACCACTATATCTAGTCTAGTCTAGGTCTCCACATCATAACCACTATATCTAGTCTAGTCTAGGTCTCCACATCATAACCACTATGTCTAGTCTAGTCTAGGTCTCCACAACATAACCACTATGTCTAGTCTAGGTCTCCACATCATAACCACTATGTCTAGTCTAGTCTAGGTCTCCACAACATAACCACTATGTCTAGTCTAGGTCTCCACAGCATAACCACTATGTGTAGTCTAGGTCTCCACATCATAACCACTATATCTAGTCTAGTCTAGGTCTCCACATCATAACCACTATGTCTAGTCTAGTCTAGGTCTCCACAACATAACCACTATGTCTAGTCTAGGTCTCCACATCATAACCACTATGTCTAGTCTAGTCTAGGTATCCACAGCATAACCACTATGTCTAGTCTAGTCTAGGTCTCCACATCATAACCACTATGTCTAGTCTAGTCTAGGTCTCCACATCATAACCACTATGTCTAGTCTAGTCTAGGTCTCCACAGCATAACCACTATGTCTAGTCTAGGTCTCCACATCATAACCACTATGTCTAGTCTAGGTCTCCACAGCATAACCACTATGTCTAGTCTAGGTCTCCACAGCATAACCACTATGTCTAGTCTAGTCTAGGTCTCCACAGCATAACCACTATGTCTAGTCTAGTCCAGGTCTCCACATCATAACCACTATGTCTAGTCTAGTCTAGGTCTCCACATCATAACCACTATGTCTAGTCTAGTCTTAGTCTCCACAGCATAACCACTATGTCTAGTCTAGGTCTCCACAGCATAACCACTATGTCTAGTCTAGGTCTCCACATCATAACCACTATGTCTAGTCTAGGTCTCCACAGCATAACCACTATGTCTAGTCTAGGTCTCCACAGCATAACCACTATGTCTAGTCTAGGTCTCCACAGCATAACCACTATGTCTAGTCTAGGTCTCCACAGCATAACCACTATGTCTAGTCTAGGTCTCCACATCATAACCACTATGTCTAGTCTAGGTCTCCACATCATAACCACTATGTCTAGTCTAGGTCTCCACATCATAACCACTATGTCTAGTCTAGGTCTCCACATCATAACCACTATGTCTAGTCTAGGTCTCCACATCATAACCACTATATCTAGTGTAGTCTAGGTCTCCACATCATAACCACTATGTCTAGTCTAGGTCTCCACAGCATAACCACTATGTCTAGTCTAGGTCTCCACAGCATAACCACTATGTCTAGTCTAGGTCTCCACAGCATAACCACTATGTCTAGTCTAGGTCTCCACATCATAACCACTATATCTAGTCTAGTCTAGGTCTCCACAACATAACCACTATGTCTAGTCTAGGTCTCCACATCATAACCACTATGTCTATTCTAGTCTAGGTCTCCACATCATAACCACTATGTCTAGTCTAGGTCTCCACATCATAACCACTATTTCTAGTCTAGGTCTCCACATCATAACCACTATGTCTAGTCTAGGTCTCCACAGCATAACCACTATGTCTAGTCTAGGTCTCCACATCATAACCACTATGTCTAGTCTAGGTCTCCACATCATAACCACTATGTCTAGTCTAGGTCTCCACATCATAACCACTATGTCTAGTCTAGGTCTCCACATCATAACCACTATGTCTAGTCTAGGTCTCCACAGCATAACCACTATGTCTAGTCTAGGTCTCCACAGCATAACCACTATGTCTAGTCTAGGTCTCCACATCATAACCACTATGTCTATTCTAGTCTAGGTCTCCACATCATAACCACTATGTCTAGTCTAGGTCTCCACATCATAACCACTATGTCTAGTCTAGGCTTCCTCTACATAACCACTATGTCTAATCTAGGTCTCCAAATCATAACCACTATTTTTTAGTCTAGGTCTCCACAACATAACCACTATATCTAGTGGTTAAGATCCTACACCTGTACCTATCCCCCAGAAAATATCCCACCCCTGGTTATAACACCTTGTCAAATGTTGCTGTCAGATATTTTCATTTTGTATTTGTGTTTATCATCACAGGTTATCGTCACGACTCCTATGGAGATGTTGAAGATTCAGCTTCAAGATGCTGGAAGAATTGGTAAGAGATTTAGAGATGGAGGAGAATCTGTTAGAGATTTAGAGATGGAGGAGAATCTGTTAGAGATTTAGAGTTGGAGGAGAATCTGTTAGAGATTTAGAGGGTTGGAGGAGAATCTGTTAGAGATTTAGAGGGATGGAGGAGAATCTGTTAGAGAGAGATGGAGGAGAATCTGTTAGAGATTTAGAAGGATGGAGGAGAATCTGTTAGAGATTTAGAGATATGGAGGAGAATCTGTTAGAGATTTAGAGGGATGGAGGAGAATCTGTTAGAGATTTAGAGAGATGGAGGAGAATCTGTAAGAGATTTAGAGGGATGGAGGTGAATCTGTAAGAGATTCAGAGAGATGGAGGAGAATCTGTTAGAGATTTAGAGAGATGGAGGAGAATCTGTTAGAGATTTAGAGAGATGGAGGAGAATCTGTTAGAGATTTAGAGAGATGGAGGAGAATCTGTTAGAGATTTAGAGAGATGGAGGAGAATCTGTTAGAGATTTAGAGAGATGGAGGAGAATCTGTTAGAGATTTAGAGAGATGGAGGAGAATCTGTTAGAGATTTAGAGAGATGGAGGATAATCTGTTAGAGATTTAGAGGGATGGAGGAGAATCTGTTAGAGATTTAGAGAGATGGAGGAGAATCTGTTAGAGATTTAGAGAGATGGAGGAGAATCTGTTAGAGATTTAGAGGGATGGAGGAGAATCTGTTAGAGATTTAGAGAGATGGAGGAGAATCTGTTAGAGATTTAGAGGGATGGAGGAGAATCTGTTAGAGATTTAGAGAGATGGAGGAGAATCTGTAAGAGATTTAGAGGGATGGAGGTGAATCTGTAAGAGAGAGATGGAGGAGAATCTGTTAGAGATTTAGAGAGATGAGGAGAATCCGTTAGAGATTTAGAGAGATGGAGGAGAATCTGTTAGAGATCTAGAGAGATGGAGGAGAATCTGTTAGAGATTTAGAGGGATGGAGGAGAATCTGTAAGAGATTTTGAGGGATGGAGGAGAATCTGTAAGATTTTTAGAGGGATGGAGGAGAATCTGTTAGAGATTTAGAGGGATGGAGGGGAATCGGTTAGAGATTTAGGGAGATGAGGGAGAATCTGTAGGAGATTTAGAGAGATGGAGGAGAATCGATAAGAGAGAGATGGAGGAGAATCGATAAGAGAGAGATGGAGGGGAATCGGTAGGAGAGAGATGGAGGGGAAACGGTAAGAGTGAGATGGAGGGGAATCGGTAGGAGAGAGATGGAGGGGAATCGATAAGAGAGAGATGGATCAGTAAAATGGAGAGATGGCTGATATGGAGGGAGGAACAAAGAAGATCCTGAGCAGAGATAGTTTTGAGGAATCTCCATTGGAATCGTATTACGTTGCCCGTGCATCGTCAATGGGCCGTGAAGTGCATTCTGGGTGATTCTGGGACAAGGAGAGCACTCCTTCAAGGAGTGAATGGGAGTCGGAGTACACATCCTGGTAATCCGTCTGGCCCTGCGGCCTTGTGAATATTGACCTGTTTAAAGATCTTACTCACATCGGCTATGGTGAGCGTGATCACACAGTCATCAAGAACAACTGGTGCTTTCATGCATGCTTCAGTGTTGCTTGCCTCTAAGCGCACATTGAAGTCATTTTTGTCTTGTCTGGTGGGCTTGTCTGGTGTCTGGTGGGCTCCTGTCACTGGGCAGCTTGCGGCTGGGCTTCCCTTTGTAGTCCATAATAGTTTGCAAGCCTTGACACATCCGACGAGCGTCGGAGCCGGTGTAGTAGGATTTAATCTTCGTCTTTTATTGACAATTTGCCTGTTTGATGGTTCGTCAGAGGGCATAGCGGGATTTCTTATCCGGGTTAGAGTCCCGCTCCTTGAAAACGGAAGCTCTACCCTTTAGCTCAGTGCAGATGTTGCCTGTAATCCATGGCTTCTGGTTGGGGTATGTGCGTACGGTCACCTTGGGGACGACATCATCAATGCACTTATTTGACGAAGTCGGTGACTGATGTGGTGTACTCCTCAATGCCATCGGATGAATCAGGAAAATAGAATTATGGTCAAATTTGCCAATTGGAGGGCGAGGTAGAACTTTGTCTACGTGTTTCTGTGTGTGGAGTAAAGGTGGTCTAGAGTTTTCCTCCATTTATTTTTCCCCATAAGGGATTTTAGAAACTTAAAATAAGGACTGTGTTTCGTGTAGGCTAACCCTGGCGGGATGTTTTGATAACCGTGTAAATCTCTCTCGGGCAAAGTGACTTTTATCAATATATTCAGCTAGATTTACTCTCAGATTCGAAAATGCAAATTAGCACCGAGGTACAGTAGACTTCATCCAAAACTACAAATCCCAGCATGCTCCTGCACGTCATCTCTAGCTGACATCTTTGCTAACAGGTATTGTGTCAATTTAAAATTAGCATAAGACATTTCACAAAATGGTCCATTTAAAGACATTTAGCCAATTTATTAATTACTACATTTAGCTATAATTAGTTAATCCAGAGATTCTCACCTTTGCCTCGATTCGGCATTTTCGTCCGGATCATCATGCATTTGTAGTTCTTTATGATAGCCACATTAGCAGCTAATTAGCATTTCATTTTGGGAGGGGGGGGGGTGATACAGGCAAATATATTGATAAAAGTCAACCTTGTCAGAGAGACATTTACACGGTTATCAAAACATCACACCAGGGTAAAAACACAGCCCTCTTATTAAGTGTTTCTAAAATTCTCTGTGGGGATTCCTCTCTCCAACTCTCTGTAATATTTCTGAAATATGGATAAATGCTGCCTTCGTGTGGTCAATAATGGAATCACATAGGCTGTTGACCTGCTAGTAACAAGCCTTATAATGATTTATAATCTCATAATAATCTCGCCAAAATAAATACCAGCAAACTAGTTAGTTAGATATATAGATAGATAGAGATAGATACTATGCCCCACAGCGAGAACAATTTAACACCATGCTCCCCCCCCACCCTCAGAGGCCCAGAGGAAGCTGATGCCAGAGACAGTAGTACCAGGGACCGTGCCGACAAAGTCCCCCACCGCCATGCAGCTGACCAGGGAACTACTGAAAGAGAAGGGCATCGCTGGGCTGTACAAGGGCCTAGGGGCCACACTGCTCAGGTAGGGCTCTATACAAGGACCTGGGGGCCACACTGCTCAGGTAGGGCTCTATACAAGGGCCTGGGGGCCACACTGCTCAGGTAGGGCTCTATACAAGGACCTGGGCGCCACACTGCTCAGGTAGGGCTCTATACAAGGGCCTGGGGGCCACACTGCTCAGGTAGGGCTCTATACAAGGACCTGGGAGCCACACTGCTCAGGTAGGGCTCTATACAAGGACCTGGGAGCCACACTGCTCAGGTAGGGCTCTATACAAGGACCTGGGAGCCACACTGCTCAGGTAGGGCTCTATACAAGGGCCTGGGGGCCACACTGCTCAGGTAGGGCTCTATACAAGGGCCTGGGAGCCACACTGCTCAGGTAGGGCTCTATACAAGGACCTGGGGCGCCACACTGCTCAGGTATGGCTCTATACAAGGACCTGGGGGCCACACTGCTCAGGTAGGGCTCTATACAAGGACCTGGGGGGCCACACTGCTCTGATACACTGCCTGACACCATTTAGAAACATACACTGCTCTAACCACCAAGCACTACACCACTCTAGACTCTAGCATTGTCTTAACTTGATTCTTTACCTCCTCTCTCCTTGCCTCCTTTCTCCTTGCCTCCTCAAAATGCTTTGGAGGAGAAGGTCCAAGGCGAAGTGACCTTGGATCTTCTCCTCCAGGATGTTTTGAGAAGGGGTCGAGGAAAGAGGACGCAAGGAATCAAGGAAATATAACTACAGTCTATCTATAGAGACACAGACACAATGCTCTGTCCGCTGAGGTTTGACAAAATGATCAACTCTACTCTGCTGATTTCTAATTCTCTCATTCCCCTACCTCCCCTCCCCTACCTTCCCCCCTCCCCTCCCCTCCCCTCCACTACCCCTGCCCCTGCCTCCTCTCCTCTCCTCTCCTCTCCTCTCAGGGATGTTCCATTTTCCATCATCTATTTCCCTCTGTTTGCCAACCTGAACACCCTGGGGAAGAGAGGAGCAGAGGGCCCCGCCCCGTTCTATGTGTCATTCCTGGCAGGCTGTCTGGCTGGCAGCACGGCCGCTGTGGCTGTCAACCCTGTAGATGGTGAGACATAATATCCAGTATATAATTAGTAATACTGTAGTAATATGGGCTGGCAGTAACGGCCGCTGTGGCTGTCAACCCTGTAGATGGTGAGACATAATATCCAGTATATAATTAGTAATACTGTAGTAATATAGGCTGGCAGTACGTGGGACATGGGTCTTTCTTTAGAACTTCTTATCACTTCTTATGAGACCCTAGAATGTCGTACAATAAGGCTTATACTATGTTCTATATTTAGTCTGGCTCTTACACCAATCATATGTTCTTAGTTGCGTTAGTGTGTGTTTTGTTGTGTTAACATGGTGTTGTTGTGTATTTACAGTGATTAAGACCAGAATCCAGTCTATGAACAGGGGGAGTACAGAGGAAACGTACAGTGGTGTGACTGATTGTATCAGGTAACCTCAATCGCACCAACACATATCTTAACTAGGCTAGTTTACAACATATCTTAACTAGGCTAGTTTACAACATATCTTAACTAGGCTAGTTTACAACATATCTTAACTAGGCTAGTTTACAACATATCTTAACTAGGCTAGTTTACAACATATCTTAACTAGGCTAGTTTACAACATATCTTAACTAGGCTAATTTACAACATATCTTAACTAGGCTAGTTTACAACATATCTTAACTAGGCTAGTTTACAACATATCTTAACTAGGCTAGTTTACAACATATCTTAACTAGGCTAGTTTATAACATATCTTAACTAGGCTAGTTTATAACATATCTTAACTAGACTAGTTTACAACATATCTTAACTAGACTAGTTTACAACATAACAACATATCTTAACTAGGCTAGTTTACAACATATCGTAACTAGGCTAGTTTATAACATATCTTAACTAGGCTAGTTTACAACATATCTTAACAAGGCTAGTTTACAATATATCTTAACTAGGCTAGTTTACAACATATCTTAACTAGGCTAGTTTACAACATATCTTAACTAGGCTAGTTTACAACATATCTTAACTAGGCTAGTTTACAACATATCTTAACTAGGCTAGTTTACAACATATCTTAACTAGGCTAGTTTACAACATATCTTAACTAGGCTAGTTTACAACATATCTTAACTAGGCTAGTTTATAACATATCTTAACTAGGCTAGTTTATAACATATCTTAACTAGGCTAGTTTACAACATATCTTAACTAGGCTAGTTTATAACATATCTTAACTAGGCTAGTTTATAACATATCTTAACTAGGAACATGTTACAACATGTTACCTTATGTCAGTCGTTATGAACATATGTGTGTTGGTCGTTTTTGATGCTGCAGAAGTGATCAACTCTAATGTTGAGGTGATTCATGTATCTAATTACAGGCTGTATTAAGACCATATTTAAGAGCCCTCCAAACCAAAAATGGGTCAACCATCAAATCAACAATTTGTTTTGTTTTGCTGGGGGGGGGGGGGGGGGGGGGGGGGGTTCAAAATAACTTGCATATATTCAAATAATTTTAACTATTATTATTTGGTTTTCTGAGAGGTATTCAAGATACTTTTCTGAGACCTTTATTTGAATAATATAAACTATATAAACTATATTAACTATATAAACTATATAAACTATATAAACTCCGGGGGGGAGGCGGACACAATTTAGCAGCTGTGGTGCGTTGCCATATTCAATTAAAAGACATCATTAGTAACGAGGTAAAACTATTCACTGATATCTTGTTGCTAATCTGTGTTGCCCGTGTCTCTCCTCTCTTCTCTTCCATCAGTAAAATCATGAAGAACGAGGGTCCCTCAGCGTTCCTGAAGGGGGCGTACTGCCGTGCCCTGGTCATCGCGCCCTTATTTGGTATCGCCCAGGTGGTCTACTTCTTCGGCGCGGGAGAATACATCCTCAGCTTCCTGCCTGGCAACTAAGTGACAAGAACATCAACCATTCAGATCTCTGCCTTTCCCTCCTCCCTTACAAAATCACAACTACATCATGCACGGACCACACACCTCTAGGATCCAGTCACCTCTAGGATCCAGTCACCTCTAGGATCCAGTCCCCGCTAGGATCCAGTCCCCGCTAGGATCCAGTCACCTCTAGGATCCAGTCCCCGCTAGGATCCAGTTCCCGCTACGATCCAGTCCCCGCTACGATCCAGTCCCCGCTACGATCCCCGCTACGATCCAGTCACCTCTAGGATCCAGTCCCCGCTACGATCCAGTCCCCGCTACGATCCAGTCCCCGCTACGATCCAGTCCCCTCTAGGATCCAGTCACCTCTAGGATCCAGTCCCCGCTACGATCCAGTCCCCTCTAGGATCCAGTCACCTCTAGGATCCAGTCACCGCTAGGATCCTCGCTAGGATCCAGTCCCCGCTAGGATCCAGTCACCTCTAGGATCCCCGCTACGATCCAGTCACCTCTAGGATCCAGTCCCCGCTAGGATCCAGTCACCTCTAGAATCCAGTCCCCGCTAGGATCCAGTCCCCTCTAGGATCCCCGCTAGGATCCAGTCCCCGCTAGGATCCAGTCCCCTCTAGGATCCAGTCCCCGCTACCATCCAGTCACCTCTCGGATCCAGTCACCTCTAGGATCCCCGCTAGGATCCAGTCCCCGCTAGGATCCCCGCTAGGATCCAGTCACCTCTAGGATCCCCGCTAGGATCCAGTCCCCACAACGTTTGCCTACGTTGATGTGACCCAACTCTCTGCCTCTCTTTCCCCCTTCACTACACCGATAGGATCCAGGAGATCACCTGTCATCACGAAAATAAGCTTTTGATCACATCCACCAATTTGGGATTTATTTATTTGACCCTCTAGAGGTGAACAAGTTGCGTGTAGCCTCTTTCAGTGTCCCCATTGTGTTGAATGTAATGTCATGGTTGTGAGCACACTAACAGGAACACTGGGCCAAACGGTCTAATGTCGGCAACACAAATGAAGCCACAAATATCACGTTCTTAAATTACGTTGTTGTTTTTTTGGATTTAAAAAAATAGATATATTTTTGTTTTTAGATGTCGCCGTGGTTACGCAGCCATATCGGAAGTGAGATGTTTCTGTCAGTACAGCCATAGCAGCAGAATGGTCACATGATGACATCTGTTGCCTATTAATCACAATTAACATTTAACAACATATCTTGTAATAATATAAGTAGTAAAAAAAAAATTGTTGATCCGAATGAAGAAGGATTTAATGAGACACAGGATCAGTTAGATAGATTACCCAGCATGCTCTTTAACCCTGTACACTCGTGGGAATTGGCCTTTGTGGATAGGGTTAAATTAAAAAAAAAATGAAAAAAAATGAAATATGAAGAGCATAACGATGGTAGCAACAGTTTAGAGATAATCCAATTATTAGACCAAAAGGTGAGGACACAACAGTTCACCTGACACAAGACTGAATCCAAAAACATTACACTGTTGATTTGATGTGTATTTGATATGTACTGTACTTTTCACAGCATTTGTTGATAAGGACGTCTGAAAATACTCTGGGTACGTTCAGTAACATGATCAGATTATTCCTGGAAAATGTGGGGTAGATACAACATAAGACAGAACAATGACAAGGGTTTGAGTGAGAGGACTAACCGGTGTCTCCAAGTGGACACACACACACCTCTCCAAAGTGTGCACAGTTCCTAAGCAATTTCAATGCACTTTTATGACTCAAAGAAGAGTCTTCAACTATAAGGTACTTTTTATTTTTGAGCTCTCCCCGCTGTGCCGTTGATAAACTAGAGTAAGGACACTTGTAGTTGGAACACAACCCTGCATCCCGTCATCACACAATTACTGTTGTTGTTTATGCAATCCCAAAAATGTCCATTTATATAAATCGCTATCTGAGTCAGGAGGGCATGATTTGAAGGCTTGTTCTATTGGCAACACGACTAGCAAAGTTATAAAATATGATATTACAGTGTTAGGCTTTCAACAAGGCAGTTCAGGGAAACACATCATTATTTAGTTGGCTCATAGAAAGAACTAATGAACACATTCAGGTGTGTGTTCCACGGTAGATTGTCTTCACAATAGACAAACACAGGCTCATTCTGTTCAGCACAACCCAGGGGTTATGACCCCATGTGATCTTGGAGCTGTACATCAGACATGGTGATCATAAACGTTGGCACTGTATATGTACATGACATCAGTTTTAGGATTTGGAAATGTGAAGTTCACATTTGGGACTCAGGTGTTTGGCTTGTATGACGTCAAAGCGGTATTTATTATTAATCCTCAACGTCTCATCTTTCAAAATACTCCGGACTTGCTATTAAGAATTAGAATGATGAATGAGATATTAAATGTATATTTAAATGTCTGTGTTTCAGGCCCAAATCGGTATAATGTGCTAAAGCAACACACTCGTTTTGGATCTCACCTGAACAGCTCAATGATCCATGCCTTTAATGGGTTGTAAAATCAGCCAATCACCTTCTAGCTCTGAGTGCACCATGATAGGCCTTGTCCCCGGTGGTTTCTCCTCTCTAGGGACCAGCGTAAATGCGGTACCGTGACATAGAAGGAAAGTAGAACTATCGTAACGTACGTCGATATTGGTGTTTGTGTTAGAAACAAACTATAAATAGAGACGGTCATCTTTCCCACAGAATTATAGAACGCAGATAACCAGAGTAGTCTTCATGCCTCTTTAGACCCTACATGATTATCGGTTTTTATTTATTTATTTTTTATTTCACTTTTATTTAACCAGGTAGGCGAGTTGACAACAAGTTCTCATTTACAACTGGCACCTGGTCAAGATAAAGCAAAGCAGTGCGACAACAACACAAACAACACAGAGTTACACATAAACAAACGTACAGTCAATAACACAATAGAAAAAATCTATATACAGTGTGTGCAAAAGGCAAGCTATAATACATTATGTCTCAATAATACAAAAAATGATTTGGTCCAGTGACAGTACTAATACTATACCTATACAAACACATCTGTTAAGTTTCCACTGTACTAGAGAAAAGAATCAATGATAATTGAGGTTTCCACAGTATATTAAAGATAAACGGGACCCTAGAATTGTTGTTATTCCAACCGTTGTCAAATGCAGACTATCTATGTGTTAGTAGGTGTTCTTGGTTTTTCTCTAGACTCTACGTTGTGCATGCGTTTGTTACATCATCGAAGGCCTGCCGCGCCATTGGCCGATCTCTCCGGGGAGATCAAGGTGACTTTGATGTGTCATATCCAATGGAGATTCTGTCCTCTGAGGCTCTGTTCCCAGCGTCTCTAAAGCAACTCTTCAGTTGTACTGGTCACGGGCCAATAGGGTACACTATTCCCTATATAGTGCACTACTTTGGACCAGAACCCATAGTACTCTGGTCAAAAGTAGTGCACTATATTTAAACGTTTATTCGGATCCCCATGACGTCAGCTAATCTTCCTGGGGTCCATAATGCTGTCCACTGTTTAGGGCCAATAGGGTACACTATTCCCTATATAGTGCACTACTACTTCCTGGGGTCCATAATGCTGTCCACTATTTAGGGCCAAAAGGGCATTTTCCATTTGAAACGTTCATATGCAAAACAACTCCTCAATGTATTATAATTATTATTATCATCAATATTCCTTTCTATATATCTATAGCTCTATATCTATAGTTCTATATATCTATAGCTCTATATCTATAGCTCTATATCTATAGCTCTATATCTATAGTTCTATATATCTATAGCTCTATATCTATAGTTCTATAGCTCTATATCTATAGCTCTATATCTATAGCTCTATATTTATAGCTCTATATCTATAGTTCTATATATCTATAGCTCTATATCTATAGTTCTATATATAGCTCTATATCTATAGCTCTATATATCTATAGTTCTATATATCTATAGCTCTATATCTATAGTTCTATATATCTATAGCTCTATATATCTATAGTTCTATATATCTATAGCTCTATATCTATAGTTCTATATATCTATAGATCTATATCTATAGCTCTATATATCTATAGTTCTATATCTATAGCTCTATATCTATAGTTCTATATCTAGTTCTATACATCTATAGTTCTATATATCTATAGCTCTATATATCTACAGTATATCTATAGCACTATATATCTATATCTCTATACATCTATAGCTCTCTCTATACATCTATAGCTCTATATATATATACCTCTATATATCTATAGCTCTATATATCTATATATTTATAGCTCTATATATCTACAGCTCTATATCTATAGCACTATATATCTATAGCTCTATACATCTATAGCTCTATATATATATATATATAAATATATATATATCTATACATCTATATATATTTATATATATTTATATATATATACATATCTCTCTGTCTCTCTCCCTCTCTCTCTCTCTCACTCTCTCTGTCTGTCTCTCTCTCTATATATATATATATATATAGTTATATAGCTCTATATCTATATATGTATGTATTGTTTACTATATTGTACATATGCAGATGATTTGAACGGTGTCTTTATTGTTTGTTTTATTGATGGCTTTATGTTCTACCTCTCCAGTCCCCCTTCCTTCTGTCAATCAATATAGTTGTTGATTTTATGTTCATTATTATTATTATATTGTTGTCGAAACATTCCAGTGAAGGAATTGATGTTTATTTGAATGTAAAAAAATAATATAATTTGAATGCAGGAAGCAGAAAGGGTCATGTTTATCTTTATACTCTTAATTGTATACAACGGGGCGACGATAATGTTTTCACTCTGTGATCTCATCATTTATGACCAAATACATGTTTACTACTATGCCACCAGGAATTAGCTTCTGAAGAAAATAGAATAAACAATGTGCTTATCATTATAAATTAATGTGAAATCAAACATATTTCTTTATTTTTTATATTTTTAGTTTTTTAGCTTACAGCAGTGGAGAAATGGAGCCAACAAAAATAATACTTGAATCTATTTAGTAAATCTAATTCTTAAATTCATTACATGTACTAGTCGTGAAAACGACTTGATTTTAGCTGGTTAGCTCCTATACCTGGTTAGCTCCTATTCTGTAGAGGCGAGGTAGCTAGGGAAGCTCTCCTATAGGAGAACTGGGACCGGTCCCTGCCATGACCAGAGAGACATACCTGCATCCCAAATGGCACCCTATCCCCTATGTAGTGCACTAGTCCCTATGGGGCCCTGGTCAAAAGTAGTGCACTAGTCCCTATGGAGCCCTGGTCAAAAGTAGTTCACCAGTCCCTATGGGGCCCTAGTCAAAAGTAGTTCACTAGTCCCTATGGAGCCCTGGTCAAAAGTAGTTCACTAGTCCCTATGGGGCCCTAGTCAAAAGTAGTTCACTAGTCCCTATGGGGCCCTAGTCAAAAGTAGTTCACTAGTCCCATGGAGCCCTAGTCAAAAGTAGTGCACTAGTCCCTATGGGGCCCTGGTCAAAAGTAATTCACTAGTCCCTATGGGGCCCTAGTCAAAAGTAGTGCACTAGTCCCTATGGAGCCCTAGTCAAAAGTAGTGCACCAGTCCATATGTGGCCTTGGTCAAAAGTAGTGCACTAGTCCCTATGGGGCCCTGGTCAAAAGTAGTGCACTAGTCCCTATGGGGCCCTGGTCAAAAGTAGTGCACTACATAGGGAATAGAGTGCCATTTGGGATGGAGATTATTGACCTCAAAATGTTATTTCATTCGTGTTGTTTATTCCTCAAAACGTTCCGATCGCTTAACTCGTCTCGAATGATGTCATCATTGATATTACAAATGGCTGTTGTTATTAATGCTGTTGTTGTTATTGTTGACAATTGTTATTGTTTTCTTTATTTTTTTTAACCCTTTTTCCTATGATTTATTTTTACGGTTTAAATCTTCAAACATGTTGAATTAATGATGTAATTTCCATTTCGTTTGATCAGCTGTGAATTTGCACTGACCGCTTCGATCTGCTTGTGAGTGTACAGTAGAATATGTGTGTGTGTGTGTGTGTCTGACTGTGTCGTAATGCCCGTAGTTTTTAGTCGGTTACTGTGACACCGTATGGCAGCAGGTAGCCTAGCGGTTAAGAGCGTTTGGGCCATTAACCAAAAGGTTTATTGGTTCGAATCCCTGAGCCGACTAGGTGGGAAAAAAATGTGTTGACGTTTCCTTGAGCGAGGTGCTTCACCATAACTGCTCTGGATGAGAGCGTCTGCTAAATGACTATCATGTACATTTCTGTCTGTCAGTTGTACTTTCTCTCTTTTCTCTCTCCTTCTGTCTATCACACTCCTCTGTTATCTGTCCATCCGCGTGGTGTGTATCTCAGGGGGCGGGGAGGACCGATGGGGGGAAACGAGGAACTCTGAACACCAAAATAAGACATTTAGAGTGTATACGATTATTATTATTTTTTAAAGCACAAAGGAATATTAGGCACAAGATCACATCACAACTCACTATGATACTAGTCATACAAAGATAATATCCTATCACTGAAACACTAGACAACACAAGGTAATGAGCTCTATTTGAGAGGACCTTCTTGATGCTGGAACAGTGTCATCTTGGAATGAGAAGGGCGCCATTTTGAACACGGGGTATCACACCATGTATTTACCAGTAGTAACTCTCTAAGTCAGAGTCCGCTCCACACACCCGTAAGGCCTTGGGGCTGGGAGATCTCTAGGGATCTCTGTATTCCTCCAAGAGGAACTGTTGTTGTGCATTAAAGGACTCCGGGGGCTCCATCCAATCCGTACGGCGGTAGTTCAGTGCTGTGGTGGGATTGAAATGTGATGGTTTACCATGAATGCATTATTCACGAATAAGGGAACATTGCCTTTTTACATTTCAATTGCGCTATAGTGCTGAATTTACGCAATACAGATTGAATCATCCCTAAATATAACATGACAATGGACTGACAGCGTTGTGTATGGACCGCCCCACACCCCCTCTAATGCCAGTCTATACACAACACCCCCTCTGTCAGTCTATACACAACACCCCCTCTGTCAGTCTATACACAACACCCCCTCTGTCAGTCTATACACAACACCCCACACCCCCTCTAATGCCAGTCTATACACAACGCCCCACACCCCCTCTGTCAGTCTATACACAACACCCCCTCTGTCAGTCTATACACAACACCCCACACCCCCTCTAATGCCAGTCTATACACAACGCCCCACACCCCCTCTAATGCCAGTCTATACACAACACCCCCTCTGTCAGTCTATACACAACACCCCACACCCCCTCTAATGCCAGTCTATACACAACACCCCCTCTGTCAGTCTATACAACACCCCACACCCCCTCTAATGCCAGTCTATACACAACGCCCCACACCCCCTCTAATGCCAGTCTATACACAACACCCCACACCCCCTCTGTCAGTCTATACACAACGCCCCACACCCCCTCTAATGCCAGTCTATACACAACACCCCCTCTGTCAGTCTATACACAACACCCCACACCCCCTCTAATGCCAGTCTATACACAACACCCCCTCTAATGCCAGTCTATACACAACGCCCCCTCTAATGTCAGTCCGTACACAACGCCCCACACCCCCTCTAATGTCAGTCCGTACACAACGCCCCACACCCCCTCTAATGTCAGTCCGTACACAACGCCCCACACCCCCTCTAATGTCAGTCCGTACACAACGCCCCACACCCCCTCTAATGTCAGTCCGTACACAACGCCCCACACCCCCTCTAATGTCAGTCCGTACACAACGCCCCACACCCCCTCTAATGCCAGTCCTTACACAACGCCCCACACCCCCTCTAATGTCAGTCCTTACACAACGCCCCACACCCCCTCTAATGTCAGTCCATACACAACGCCCCACACAATAAGATGAAGAAAATGAAAATGAAAAACATAAATAAGAAGATATTGTATTCCCTGTTGTTCACTGTTTGCTGTTTAATAAAATGAGATGTAACTAGACTGGTCATGTCTGTTTAATTCATTTAGACATATTATTAATACACACAGCTTCGTCTCATTCAGGTACACGGCTCTTTTAAAGAAAGACTTATTCAAGATGGCGGCTGTCGACGTGCTATGTCCTTTGTTGTGAACAAGATATTATTTTATTTCATTCAAGATTCCAGTCTTTCAGCAATAGAACTAAACAACATCACACGAATAGTATAAAATAAAGTAAATTGAATATGATTTGAAGCCAACGCTACACATGGCCAATGACCATGTTACAAACCTGTAACCTTGTATCATAGCTGAGCGTTACAAACCTGTAACCTGGTATCATAGCTGAGCGTTACAAACCTGTAACCTTGTATCATAGCTGAGCGTTACAAACCTGTAACCGTGTATCATAGCTGAGCGTTACAAACCTGTAACCTTGTATCATGGCTAAGCGTTACAAACCTGTAACCGTGTATCATAGCTGAGCGTTACAAACCTGTTACCTTGTATCATAGCTGAGCGTTACAAACCTGTAACCTGGTATCATAGCTGAGCGTTACAAACCTGTAACCTGGTATCATAGCTGAGCGTTACAAACCTGTAACCTTGTATCATAGCTGAGCGTTGTAAACCTGTAACCTTGTATCATAGCCGAGCGTTACAAACCTGTAACCTTGTATCATAGCTGAGCGTTACAAACCTGTAACCTTGTATCATAGCTGAGCGTTACAAACCTGTAACCTGGTATCATAGCTGAGCGTTACAAACCTGTAACCTGGTATCATAGCTGAGCGTTACAAACCTGTAACCTGGTATCATAGCGGAGCGTTACAAACCTGTAACCTGGTATCATAGCTGAGCGTTACAAACCTGTAACCTGGTATCATAGCTGAGCGTTACAAACCTGTAACCTTGTATCATAGCTGAGCGTTACAAACCTGTAACCGTGTATCATAGCTGAGCGTTACAAACCTGTAACCTTGTATCATGGCTGAGCGTTACAAACCTGTAACCGTGTATCATAGCTGAGCGTTACAAACCTGTTACCTTGTATCATAGCTGAGCGTTACAAACCTGTAACCTGGTATCATGGCTGAGCGTTACAAACCTGTAACCTGGTATCATAGTTGAGCGTTACAAACCTGTAACCTGGTATCATAGCTGAGCGTTACAAACCTGTAACCTTGTATCATAGCCGAGCGTTGTAAACCTGTAACCTTGTATCATAGCCGAGCGTTACAAACCTGTAACCTTGTATCATAGCTGAGCGTTACAAACCTGTAACCTTGTATCATAGCTGAGCGTTACAAACCTGTAACCTTGTATCATAGCTGAGCGTTACAAACCTGTAACCTTGTATCATAGCCGAGCGTTACAAACCTGTAACCTGGTATCATAGCCGAGCGTTACAAACCTGTAACCTTGTATCATAGCTGAGCGTTACAAACCTGTAACCTTGTATCATAGCTGAGCGTTACAAACCTGTAACCTGGTATCATAGCTGAGCGTTACAAACCTGTAACCTGGTATCATAGCCGAGCGTTACAAACCTGTAACTGTGTATCATGGCGGAGCGTTACAAACCTGTAACCTTGTATCATAGCTGAGCGTTACAAACCTGTAACCCGGTATCATAGCCGAGCGTTACAAACCTGTAACCTTGTATCATAGCTGAGCGTTACAAACCTGTAACCTGGTATCATAGCCGAGCGTTACAAACCTGTAACCTGGTATCATAGCCGAGCGTTACAAACCTGTAACTGTGTATCATGGCTGAGCGTTACAAACCTGTAACCTGGTATCATAGCTGAGCGTTACAAACCTGTAACCTTGTATCATAGCTGAGCGTTACAAACCTGTAACCTGGTATCATAGCAGAGCGTTACAAACCTGTAACCTTGTATCATAGCTGAGCGTTACAAACCTGTAACCTGGTATCATAGCCGAGCGTTACAAACCTGTAACCTGGTATCATAGCCGAGCGTTACAAACCTGTAACTGTGTATCATAGCCGAGCGTTACAAACCTGTAACCTTGTATCATAGCTGAGCGTTACAAACCTGTAACCTGGTATCATAGCTGAGCGTTACAAACCTGTAACCTGGTATCATAGCCGAGCGTTACAAACCTGTAACTGTGTATCAT
>NC_074669.1:1880601-1883101 GCF_029448725.1 Salvelinus fontinalis
GGTCCTCCATTACCTCCAACATCCTGGTCCTCCATTACCCCCAACATCCTGGTCCACCATTACCCCCAATATTCGGGTCCTCCATTACCCCCAACATCCTGGTCCTCCATTACCTCCAACACCCTGGTCCTCCATTACCCTCAACACCCTGGTCCTCCATTACCCTCAACACCCTGGTCCTCCATTACCCCCAACACCCTGGTCCTCCATTACCCTCAACACCCTGGTCCTCCATTACCCCCAACATCCTGGTCCTCCATTACCCCCAACATCATGGTCCTCCATTACCCTCCAACATCCTGGTCCTCCATTACCCCCCAACATCTTGGTCCTCCATTACCCCCAACATCCTGGTCCTCCATTACCCCCAACATCCTAGTCCTCCATTACCCCCAACATCCTGGTCCTTGGGGGAGCGTCTGCTAAATGACTTAAATGTAAATGTAATGTAGTGGGGGATCAGGGTTGGGAAACACTGTACTACTCTAACCCTTCCAGACTCTCTCTCTCTTTCAATTCAATTTAATTTAATACAATTCAACTCAATTAGCTTTATTGGCATGACGTAACAATGTACATATTTCCAAAGCTTAATCATTATTAATAATGTAATAATTCATATTGTTAACAGGACAACAGTAACAACAATAATCAAGGGTCAAAATAACCATACATACAGCAATGGCATAGAGGTCACGTGCAGGTTGGTTGGTCCGTCAGACACTGTCCTTCATCTTATGGCAGGCAGCAATGTAGTGCGCTGCCAACCCACAGCTCTCTGCGTCCTCCCCCAACAGGACGGGTAGCCTACTCTCATCAGAGAGATCTTTGAAACCTTGAAATCTCTCTCTCCCTCTCACTCGCTCTCTCTCTCTCTCTTTCAATTTTTAAATGTCATTCAATTCAAGGGGCTTTATTGGCATGGGGAAACATATCTTTACATTTGCCAAAGCAAGTGAAATAGATAATAAACTAAAGTGAAATAAACAATAAAAACATGTACAGTAAACATTACACTCACAAAAGAATAAAGACATTTCAAATGTAATTTTATGTACAAATAGTTAAATTACAAAAGGGAAAATAAATCAACATAAATATGGGTTGTATTTACAGTGGTGTTTGTTCTTCACTGGTTGCCCTTTTCTTGTGGCAACAGGTCACAAATCTTGCTGCTGTGAGTTCACACTGTGGTATTTCACCCAGTAGATATGGGAGTTTATCAAAATTGAGTTTTCAAATTCTTTGTGTGTCTGTGTAATCTGAGGGAAATATGTGTCTCTAATATGGTCATACATTTGGCAGGAGGTTAGGAAGTGCAGCTCAGTTTCCAGCTCATTTTGTGGGCAGTGTGCACATAGCCTGTCTTCTCTTGAGAGCTAGGTCTGCCTACGGCGGCCTTTCTCAATAGCAAGGCCATGCTCACTGAGTCTGTACATAGTCAAAGCTTTCCTTAAGTTTGGGTCAGCCACAGTGGTCAGGTGTTCTGCCACTGTGTACTCTCTGTTTAGGGCCAAATAGCATTCTAGTTTGCTCAGTTTTTTTGTTAATTCTTTCCAATGTGTCAAGTGATTATATTTTTTGGTTGGTTGGGTCTAACTGTGTTGCTGTCCTGGGGCTCTGTGGGGTCTGTTTGTGTTTGTAAACAGAGGCCCAGGACCAGCTTGCTTAGGAGACTCTTCTCCATGTTCATCTCTCTGTAGGTGATGGCTTTGTTATGGAAAGTTTGGGAATCTCTTCCTTTTCGGAGGTAGAATTTAACGGCTCTTTTCTGGATTTTGATAATTAGTGGGTATCGGCCTAATTCTGCTCTGTATCCATTATTTGGTTTTCTACGTTGTACACGGAGGATATTTTTGCAGAATTCTGCATGCAGAGTCTCAATTTGGAGTTTGTCCCATTTTGTGAATTCTTGGTTGGTGAGCAGACCCCAGACCTCACAACTATGAAGGGCAGTGGGTTCGATAACTGATTCAAGTATTTTTAGCCAGATCCTAATTGGTATGTCGAATTATATGTTCCTTTTGATGGCGTAGAATGCCCTTCTTGCCTTGTGATAAAGTAATTTAATGTTGAAAGATAATGATGAAATATTTCACTCTGAAACCTTATAATTGTACGAAATGGATTACAATCATAAAATTATTATTATTAATGATGTGTGTAGTTTTAGTCAGTAAAATTATAATTAATGATTTGTGTAGTTTTAGTCAGAATTAGGGTAAAACAATGTCTCTTAAACACAGACTGTCTGAAGCAAATTCGGTGCCGACCTGGCTAGGCCTCTGAGAGATTTGGGAGGGACTTCTCATGGTCTCCCTAATCTTTGTCGGCTGGGTAGTGATACAGTATGTGCGTAGGATACCTGCTGTTTGTGTGTGAAGGTATTTACGTAAGGAGCCAGTATAAAATGGATGGTTTTTGTACAACGGACGAGGACGTCCTCGTGAATAAACATTTGACTGTTGTTGGCCGGGGCCTCTGTCTGTTTTCATTTCAA
>NC_074669.1:1885601-1908101 GCF_029448725.1 Salvelinus fontinalis
TGTAGTCTCTATAGTCACTATAGTCTCTATAGTCACTATAGTCAGTATAGTCACTATAGTCAGTATAGTCACTGTAGTCAGTATAGTCAGTGCAGTCACTGTAGTCACTATAGTCAGTATAGTCACTATAGTCACTATAGTCAGTATAGTCACTGTAGTCACTATAGTCAGTATAGTCACTATAGTCACTATAGTCTCTATAGTCAGTATAGTCACTATAGTCTCTATAGTCACTATAGTCAGTACAGTCACTGTAGTTACTATAGTCTCTATAGTCAGTATAGTCACTATAGTCAGTATAGTCACTGTAGTCACCACAGTCTCTATAGTCACTATAGTCACTGTAGTCAGTATAGTCACTATAGTCAGTATAGTCACTGTAGTCAGTATAGTCAGTGCAGTCACTGTAGTCACTATAGTCAGTATAGTCACTATAGTCACTATAGTCACTGTAGTCACTATAGTCAGTATAGTCACTATAGTCACTATAGTCACTATAGTCACTATAGTCAGTATAGTCACTGTAGTCACTATAGTCAGTATAGTCACTGTAGTCACCACAGTCTCTATAGTCACTATAGTCAGTATAGTCACTGTAGTCTCTATAGTCAGTGCAGTCACTGTAGTCACTATAGTCACTATAGTCACTATAGTCACTGTAGTCTCTATAGTCAGTGCAGTCACTGTAGTCACTATAGTCACCACAGTCTCTATAGTCACTATAGTCAGTATAGTCACTGTAGTCAGTATAGTCACTGTAGTCAGTATAGTCACTGTAGTCAGTATAGTCACTGTAGTCAGTATAGTCACTGTAGTCACTATAGTCAGTGCAGTCACTGTAGTCACTATAGTCACTATAGTCACTGTAGTCACTATAGTCTCTGTAGTCATTTTCAATATAGGAATGCATAATACAAATCATTTGCATGTTAAATATTGTATAAGACAGACCACTTGTTTAATGTTCAATCAACCTTAAGACAGAAACACACATAGTATGATCATTATGATGATCTCTAAATACAAATAGGCAGCTGACTTAAAGGAAAGTTTCACCTATTTTTTGTATGTTATATATTTTTTTGTGCATCTCTAGCCCCGTTTACAAAACTGGTTCCAACATGGATTTTTTTGACAATTAAAAAAGAAAGTATTGTGAACTGATTTTGATCAGATTGACAACTGACAATGTTGACGGACGCATGTAAGCGGCAGGTATAAACAGATTTTCTACTGATGTTTATACGATGCAAAACTCGTCATACCGGCTGTATTTCTGACTGCTTGAACGACGAATAGCTCAGAGAGACATGAAAACATGAAATGACCCCCGGCAAACGATAGAAACATTTTCAGAGATGCACAAAAATTATACAATGGTGGTCCTGTGTGGCTCAGTTGGTAGAGCATGGCGCTTGCAACGCCAGGGTTGTGGGTTCAATTCCCACGGGGGAACCAGGGTTCAATTCCCACGGGGGGACCAGGATGAATATGTATGAACTTTCCAATTTGTAAGTCGCTCTGGATAAGAGCGTCTGCTAAATGACTTAAATGTAAATGTAATAAAAAATGGTTGAAACTTTCTTTTAACGTGCTGTTTCATGCGAGTGTAATTATTAATCAAATGAATGTGTGATGAATTGGATTACAAAGTAAACAACGATTGGACGTATTGGAAGCTGTATCATTCAGGCCAGAAGATTTCTCTCTCTCTCTTTCTCTTACAAAATGGCGCCAGAAGAAATGGCAGCAGTTTTACGGGCGCCCAACCAATTGTGCTATTGTGTGTTTTTTTCCCACGTTATTTGTAACTTATTTTGTACATAATGTTTCTGCCAATTGTATCTTACGGCAAAAAAGAGCTTCTGGATATCAGGACAGCGATCACTCACCTCGGATTAGACAAAGATTTGTTCTTCAACAAACAAGACGCACAAGACATTCTCCAAACACCCCACAGGACCGACAACCCCGTTATTTGCAAGAGGAAGCGACGCAGGTACAGAGGACAAAGAGCCGGATGCCTGGTCAGGACCCGGAGAAGGTGAGAGGGAAAGCTGCCGTTACCGTCAATACTACTCACCAACATGCAATCATTGGACAATAAACTACACGAGGTACGATCATGAATATCCTATCAATGGGACATCAAAAACTGTAATGTTCTATGTTTCACGGAATCGTGGCTGAATGATGACATGGATATTCAGCTAGCGGGATATACGCTGCACCGGCAAGATAGAACAGCACACTATGATATGATGAGGGGGGGGGGCGGTCTGTGCATATCTGTAAACAACAGCTAGTGCACGAAATCTAAGGAAGTCTCTAGATTTTGCTGGCCTGAAGTAGAGTATATTGTGATTAATTGCAGGCCACACTACTTGCATAGAGAGTTTTCAGCTATATTTTTCATGGCTGTTTATTTACCACCACAAACAGATGCTGGCACTAAGACCGCACTCAGTCAGCTGTATAAGGAAATAAGCAAACAGGAAACCACTCACCCAGAGGCGGCGCTCCTAGTGGCCGGGGACTTTAATGCAGGGAAACTTAAATCAGTTCTACCTAATTTCCATCAACATGTTAAATATGCAACCAGAAAATAATTCTAGATCACCTGTACTCCACACACAGAGACGTGTACAAAGCTCTCCCTCGCCCTCCATTTGGTAAATCCGACCACAACTCTATCCTCCTGATTCCTGCTTACAAGCTAAAATTAAAGCAGGAAGCACCGGTGACTCAGTCTATAAAAAAGTGGTCAGATGAAGCAGATGCTAAGCTACAGGACTGTTTTGCTATCACAGACTGGAACATGTTCCGGGATTCTTCCGATGGCATTGAGGAGTACACCACATCAGTCACTGGCTTTATCAATAAGTGCATTGAGGGCGTCGTCCCCACAGTGACTGTACGTACATACCCCAACCAGAAGCCATGGATTACAGGCAACATTCGCACTGAGCTAAAGGGTACAGCTGCCGCTTTCAAGGTGCGGACTCTAACCCGGAAGTTCACAAGAAATCCTGCTATGTCCTGCGACAAACCATCAAACAGGCAAAGCCTCAATACAGTGCTAAGATTGAATCATACTACACCGGCTCTGATGCTAGTCTTATGTGGCAGGGCTTACAAATTATTACAAAGGGAAGCACAGGGAACTACAAGGGGAAGCACATCCGCGAGCTGCCAGTGACACGAGCCTACCAGACGAGCTAAATCACTTCTATGTTCGCTTCGAGGCAAGCAACAATGAGGCATGCATGAGAGCATCAGCTGTTCCGGACGACTGTGTGATCACGCTCTCCGTAGCCGACGTGAGTAAGACCTTTAAACAGGTCAGCATTCACAAGGCCGCTGGGCCAGATGGATTACCAGGACGTGTGCTCTGGGCATGTGCTGACCAACTGGCATGTGTCTTCACTGACATTTTCAACATGTCCCTGATTAAGTCTGTAAAACCAACATGTTTCAAGCAGACCACCATAGTCCCTGTGCCTAAGAACGCAAAGGCAACCTGCCTAAATGACTACAGATCCGTAGCACTCACATTTGTAGCCATGAAGTGCTTTGAAAGGTTGGTAATGGCTCACATCAACACCATTATCCCAGAAACCATAGACCCACTCCAAATTGCATACTGCCCAAACAGATCCACAGATGATGCAATCTCTATTGCACTCCACAAACAAGCATTCTAGTTTGCTCTGTTTTTTTGTTATTTCTTTCTAATGTGTCATGTAAATATATTTTTGTTTTCTCATGATTTGGTTGTGTCTAATTGTGTTGTTGTCCCGGGGCTCTGTGGGGTCTGTTTGTGTTTGTGAACAGAGCCCCAGGACCAGCTTGCTTAGGGGACTCTTCTCCAGGTTCATCTCTCTGTAGGTGATGGCTTTGTTATGGAAGGTTTGCAAATCGCTTACTTTCAGGTGGTTGTAGAATTTAATTCCCTTCTTGCCTTGTCTCTCAGATCGTTCACAGCTTTGTGGAAGTTACCTGTGGTGCTGATGTTTAGGCCGAGGTATGTACAGCATAGTGTTTTGATAGAGAGAGTGTGTTTTTAATAAAAAAATGTAAATCACATTTTTATTTGGTGTAGCCCCGACGGTATTGCACGTATCCCTGTTCTAGAATGTTCATGTCTCTGTTCTAGAAAGTTAATGTCCGTGTTCTAGAATGTTTGTCTATGTTCTAGAATGTTCATGTCTGGTTTCTAGAATGTTCATGTCCATGTTCTAGAATGTTCATGTCTGGTTTCTAGAATGTTCTAGGATGCCTCTGCCTGTGTATCTTTCATGGACACTATATATTTTTTTTATCCTGCTGCTCAGCCACTTTACCCCTGATTGTATGCATATAACTACCTCATCTATCACTGATATCCTTATTGATATTGTTCTTGTACATACTGAATATTATTTAATTTATATTGACTCTATTTCTGATATTGTTGCTATGCAAGTAACCATTTGACTGTACGGTTTACACCTTCCTTAGAGATCCATCCACGTAGCTAGATGTGGCTGGGATTTATAGCATTTCTTTCACAATTTAGACAAGTGTGTCTGGGTACGCGTCATCTAATATTTATAAAGTATTTTTAGCTGGACACTTTCTGTTTACTTGCAATTTTTCCTTATTGTAGGCTGCCACTTTAACCACTTTTAGTCTTAACCTTTACTACACTACTCACTCTGTGTTGCACATGACCTCACATCCTTAAATAGATGGGTGGGGCTAAGGCTTAAGAGGGTGTGAACAATTCTGAATGGGTGTAGGCACAGGAGACCTCTCCAGTAGTTTTACCAAAACATTCCAAGGGCCATTTTCTCAAAATGTAGGTTACAAGTTGATCAACTTTCAAAGCAGAAATACTTTCCTATTGTTCCTCAAAAATGCAATGTAGGAAATTCAATTCTCTAGCTCTGCTTCTCTTCTTTTATCCAATGTAAAAAAACTTTTTCAAATGTTTCTACATAAGACCAAATCAAGGTGATCGGTCACATATGTAAAGAGCTACCGAGTCACTTCGCTCTGGGAGACCTGTAACGCAACACACTGATCTCAGGTCTCCCAGAGCGAAGATGCTACCGAACAGCACTGATCTCAGGTCAGAGCGAAGATGTTACCGAACAACACTGATCTCAGGTCAGAGCGAAGATGCTACCGAACATCACTGATCTCAGGTCAGAGCGAAGATGTTACCGAACAACACTGATCTCAGGTCTCCCAGAGCGAAGATGCTACTGAACAACACTGATCTCAGGTCAGAGCGAAGATGCTCCCGAACAACACTGATCTCAGGTCAGAGCGAAGATGTTACCGAACAACACTGATCTCAGGTCTCCCAGAGCGAAGATGCTACCGAACAACACTGATCTCAGGTCAGAGCGAAGATGCTACCGAATAACACTGATCTCAGGTCAGAGCGAAGATGCTACTGAACAACACTGATCTCAGGTCAGAGCGAAGATGCTACCGAACAACACTGATCTCAGGTCAGAGCGAAGATGCTACCGAACAACACTGATCTCAGGTCAGAGCGAAGATACTACCGAACAACACTGATCTCAGGTCTCCCAGAGCGAAGATGTTACCGAACAACACTGATCTCAGGTCAGAGCGAAGATGCTACCGAACAACACTGATCTCAGGTCAGAGCGAAGATACTACCGAACAACACTGATCTCAGGTCTCCCAGAGCGAAGATGTTATCGAACAACACTGATCTCAGGTCAGAGTGAAGATGCTACCGAACATCACTGATCTCAGGTCTCCCAGAGCGAAGATTTTACCGAACATTACTGATCTCAGGTTATAGCGAAGATGTTACCGAACAACACTGATCTCAGGTCAGAGTGAAGATGTTACCGAACAACACTGATCTCAGGTCTCCCAGAGCGAAGATGCTACCGAACAACACTGATCTCAGGTCTCCCAGAGCGAAGATGCTACCGAACAACACTGATCTCAGGTCTCCCAGAGCGAAGATGCTACCGAACAACACTGATCTCAGGTCAGAGCGAAGATGCTACCGAACAACACTGATCTCAGGTCTCCCAGAGCGAAGATGCTACCTAACAACACTGATCTCAGGTCTCCCAGAGCGAAGATGCTACTGAACAACACTGATCTCAGGTCTCCCAGAGCGAAGATGATACCGAACATCACTGATCTCAGGTCAGAGCGAAGATGCTACCGAACAACACTGATCTCAGGTCTCCCAGAGCGAAGATGCTACCGAACAACACTGATCTCAGGTCAGAGCGAAGATGCTACAGAACAACACTGATCTCAGGTCAGAGCGAAGATGCTACCGAACACCACTGATCTCAGGTCAGAGCGAAGATGCTACCGAACAACACTGATGTCAGGTCAGAGCGAAGATGCTACTGAACAACACTGATCTCAGGTCTCCCAGAGCGAAGATGCTACCGAACATCACTGATCTCAGGTCAGAGCGAAGATGCTACCGAACAACACTGATCTCAGGTCAGAGCGAAGATGCTACCGAACATCACTGATCTCAGGTCAGAGCGAAGATGCTACCGAACAGCACTGATCTCAGGTCAGAGCGAAGATGCTACCGAACAACACTGATCTCAGGTCAGAGCGAAGATGCTACCGAACAACACTGATCTCAGGTCAGAGCGAAGATGCTACCGAACATCACTGATCTCAGATCAGAGCGAAGATGCTACCGAACATCACTGATCTCAGGTCAGAGCGAAGATGCTACCGAACAACACTGATCTCAGGTCAGAGCGAAGATGCTACCGAACAACACTGATCTCAGGTCAGAGCGAAGTTGCTACCGAACATCATTGATCTCAGGTCAGAGCGAAGATGCTACCGAACAACACTGATCTCAGGTCAGAGCGAAGATGTTACCGAACAACACTGATCTCAGGTCTCCCAGAGCGAAGATGCTACCGAACAACACTGATCTCAGGTCTCCCAGAGCGAAGATGCTACCGAACAACACTGATCTCAGGTCTCCCAGAGCGAAGATGCTACCGAACAACACTGATCTCAGGTCAGAGCGAAGATGCTACCGAACATCACTGATCTCAGGTCAGAGCGAAGATGCTACCGAACATCACTGATCTCAGGTCAGAGCGAAGATGCTACCGAACATCACTGATCTCAGGTCAGAGCGAAGATGCTACCGAACAACACTGATCTCAGGTCTCCCAGAGCGAAGATGCTACCGAACATCACTGATCTCAGGTCTCCCAGAGCGAAGATGCTACCGAACAACACTGATCTCAGGTCAGAGCGAAGATGCTACCGAACATCACTGATCTCAGGTCAGAGCGAAGATGCTACTGAACAACACTGATCTCAGGTCTCCCAGAGCGAAGATGCTACCGAACATCACTGATCTCAGGTCTCCCAGAGCGAAGATGCTACCGAACAACACTGATCTCAGGTCAGAGCGAAGATGCTACTGAACAACACTGATCTCAGGTCAGAGCGAAGATGCTACCGAACAACACTGATCTCAGGTCTCCCAGAGCGAAGATGCTACCGAACAACACTGATCTCAGGTCAGAGCGAAGATGCTACCGAACAACACACTGACTTTCAGGGTGAGAACGAATTTTTTGGGGGGAGAGGGCAGGTAATATCAAATGACATTACACAGGCTCTTGCTAATGGATTGGTTTATAGTTGGGCCAATGAAATAAGACTATGTTGAACCTTATGACATATTGAGTTAATACGTTAATTGTTCTAGTTGTTTTAATGATCTGGATGCGTCCACTTTGTGTTTCTGCATATAATACTGACAGCTGCCGTTCTCCTTGATGGGCTGTCTAGGGGACTGTAGAGGTTTGGGCTACTAACCCTTCCATGTCTGGTAGGTGGAAGCTCTCGCAGTACAGTACTTATACCTATCCAGACCCTTTAGGTCAGCAAACATGGAAGGGTTAGGACCAAGGGGAAAGGGGTATGGAGAAAATTGGGACCGGCTGCATGTGTAATGCCTCTACTACCTCTAACGGCTGTGGAGAGTTTTGGGCCAATACCTCTACTAGATGTGATATCAGCCTTAATAAACAGAGTAGCAGGGCACCAGGCTAGGAACCTGTTTGTTATCCAGTTCTTTAACTACAGCTCCTGTTCAGAGGAGAGAGCGCATTGTGTTTCATCACCCTCCTATTCTCTCCTCTGTCTGACTGAGCTCCACAGAGAATATAGAGAGGAGAGGGAGAGAGGGAGAGAGGAGGGAGAGAGAAGAAGAAGAGAGGGAGAGAAGAAGAAGAGAGAGGGAGAGAGAGGAGGAAGAGAAAGGGAAGAGGAGGAAGAGATGAAGAGAGAGGGAAGAGAGAGGGAAAGAGGAGGGAGAGAGGAGGAAGAGATGAAGAGAGGAGGGAAAGAGAAGGAAGAGATGAAGAGAGGAGGAAGAGAGAGGGAGAGGAAGAGAGAGGGAGAGGAGGAAGAGGGGAGGAAGACAGAGGTTCTGAGACCAGGGGCTCTGTAGAGAATACAGCGAGAGGAGAGGACAACTAGTGTGTAGAGACAGTGTACTATACTGTGTTGTTGGAGGGTGACTAGTCTGTAGAGACAGTGTACTATACTGTGTTGTTGGAGGGTGACTAGTCTGTAGAGACAGTGTACTATACTGTGTTGGAGGGTGACTAGTCTGTAGAGACAGTGTACTATACTGTGTTGTTGGAGGGTGACTAGTCTGTAGAGACAGTGTACTATACTGTGTTGTTGGAGGGTGACTAGTCTGTAGAGACAGTGTACTATACTGTGTTGTTGGAGGGTGACTAGTCTGTAGAGACAGTGTACTATACTGTGTTTTGGAGGGTGACTCGTCTGGCCATGGAGGATATAAAGCAGGAAGGAGGAGAAGGAGGATGAGGAAGGAGGAGAAGGAGGAAGGAGACGGAGGAGGAAGGGGAAGGAGGGCATCTGTCAGATTCAGTGTAAACGGTCACCCCATACCTGAACACACATTCTGTATCACTACTGCACTAATGAGATAGAGGGGTCAGAGAGGAGATACAGAGATGACTAGAGCACTGCCATGGACTGACTGACAACTAACTAAGTAACTAAGTAACTAACTAAGTAACTAGCTAACTAACTAGCTAACTAACTAAGTAACTAACTAAGTAACTAGCTAACTAACTAAGTAACTAGCTAACTAAGTAACTAACTAACTAACACCAGGGTTCTGTTCGGCGTTCCCGTTTACTCTCCCGCGCTGTCAGAACCTCGCTGCGTCTCGTCAAGAAAACAACAAACAAAGTAAATAAACTTGAAGTAAATGAAGAAACAACAACATACCTTGGATGCCACCGGGTGTATTTAAAAAACATCAACACAAAAAACAAAACCTAGAATATAAAAAGGGACCATGGTGGCACACCAGATTTCATCACAAAGCAGAATGTTGTCAATACCTAGCTTTATAGCGGCTCTACGTTTTATCTTTAAGTCGACCGAGTATACACTGTTAACCTGCATGTTCCAGGAAGCTAAAATCTATACAGTACTGTCATTTTTTTCATATATTTATAGATGTTTATACACTATACAAAGTTGGCACCAAAAAAAATAAATAGAAATACATCAGTACATTAAATCAGATTGTACACATCACAATTTGTGTGTTGAAAGTTAGAGCAGTCTGTCGATGGAGGTGGGGTCTGGGAGAGATGGAGAGAAGAGGGAGAGGGCTAGCGTACCGGTCACACCCAGGAATACATTTGACCTTGAGTTCTGAATGTAAATGAATTTCACCAACAGGAAGGCAGAGAATGACAACAAACGATTTATCCACAGAGGTGTGCGTGTAGGTGTAGGGGGGAAAAAACTCTACATATGAATTTTCAGCCAGTTAGGATCTGTGGTATATTTATTTTGTTGACCTTGCTAGACAGATTGTAAATGGCCAGCGTGTGTGTGTGTATATCTGTGTGTGTGTCCTTGCCAGTGTATCAGCTGTGAGGATCATGTCGGTGTCCTAGTCAACACTGAAAGCCGTCTGACAATGATAAGCTGTCTCCTGAACACACACACACCCCCCCCCACACACACACACACACACACACACACACACACACACACACACACACACACACACACACACACACACACACACACACACACACACACACACACACACAGAGCTGCCAGCTACTCAGGACCAGAGCATATGGAGAACTAGGGAGGGGAGTGTTTTTTTGTTGCAGACACCTGCAGGTCTGATGGCCGGCTCTGAAACAGAGTGTACTTCTCAGAGCGTACCGCACCAAAGAAGCACGTCATTTTCTTTTTTAGAGCCCAGGTTTGAGTCTCAAAATAGGACTGGGAAGCTAGGGGACACTGGGAGGTCACTGGGATTTAGTTGGACCTGGTGTTTGGCACCTCCAGTCTGGTGCCAGGAAGCAGGCACCCAGAAGGTCATCACACCGGTCTAACAATAACAAACGCTCGGGGGCTGTTATTCTGTTATTGGTGTACATGTCCTGTTGCAGATAAACTTGTGTTTGTTTTGGAGAAGTAACCCAATATGGTCTTGCATAGGGTATCAAAATGTCCATAACTTTACCAAAATCCCCAGAAATCCCTGTTGGAAGATTTCCGGAATCAGGAAGGAATAAGGAGGAAATCTAGAATCCAAAGTTACCAGAATTTTGCAACCCTAGTCCCCCAATATATGTTTTTACATTGTTCAGGGTTAAATCCATTGTTTCTGTTTCTATACATTTGACTGGAACTAAAGGCGTCCGTATACTTCCGAGCCGAAACAGTTCGGGAAGAGTTCGTGCATATATTACGATGACATTTTGTGACGTTTTTGTTCGTTTTAGACTTCAGTCGTTTAAGGTTGTTTTGGGCTGTTCGGACACACACACACACACACACAAAGTAGTCGACCCTTCGTCCGTGATTGGTCGACTGTAGGGATTCTTCAATAAAGTCTTTGTTGTCATTCAAGGGGAGACGAAACGTTTACATCCACATTTTTTCATTGCGAAATACTGCACCAAACATCTTAGTTAGATGTAAAATGGCGCGACTAAGATTTCCACTGTAAAAACGTGAAAATGAATGGAAGATTTCTTAAATTATTTTTGATTCGGGTTTAACTATTATGAGGAAGCGTATACTGGCTACGGCTTCTCAAAATGGACAAACAGTACTAATGGCACTTTTTCCCCCTCGTTTTTCCAAGCGAAGGTATTATAAGGGAGTATGGCAGGGGTGTCAAACTCATTCCACGGAGGGCCTAGTGTCTGCAGGTTTTTGGTTTTTCCTTTCAATAAAGCCCTAGACAACCAGGTGTGGGGAGTTCCTAACTAATTAGTGATGTTAATTCATCAATCAAGTACAAGGGAGGAGCGAAAACCCGCAGACACTCGGCCCCCCGTGGAATGAGTTTGACACCTGTGGAGTATGGGAACACACGCATTCGGTTTCGCCAAGCCGCCATCCAGAACTGATACATGTCAAAAGTTAAGACCATTTAATATTATCAGTCATGTTTATAGGGCTATTATTCGTTTTGACCTACCCCCCCCCCCCTCGTCCCCTACACCTCTCACAGACCCACCAGTGTATTCATGGGGTGCATTTTTGTCGCTATTGTTTGGTAGGTCGTTTTGGGACTGATACCCAACTGAACATTATACTCAACGCATTGTAATTTACCGCCGGTGAAGATTTAATAAAATGTCCATTACAGTGTCTTGGAAATACAATGTCATTCAGACGGAGTCAAAGCTATTTCTTTAAAATATATATACATCTAATGGCAACATTCCCATCTGTTTAAAGTAAAAATGACAACCTAATAATACTGGCAAAGTTGTTTCTTACAAAACATTTGAGTACTTTAGCAATGTCATCGTATTTCCAGGCACTATAGTGTAATTTAGACTAAACATTCGTCAGCCTCCGTCCAGAATGACTGGGGTTAATCACATTTCCGGGGGTACCACTATCGCGCCGCCGGTAGAGGGCAGCTCGAGAACGTTCATTACAACGGCATGACGCGACCCAAGTGACGGAGGTGCAACCTATGAAGAGGGTTGAGTGTTGACTTAAACAGACAGCATGACATCATATTCTGGAGTTAATCCTCTATAACACAATGGTTTTACAGTAAACCCCCCATTACAGCCAGTTAGCCAGGCTGCTTTCTGTATTACAGTAAAACCCCATACAGCCAACCAGTTAGCCAGGCTGCTTTCTGTAGGAGCTGATAGGGGTGAGAGGGAATGCCAAGCTACCGCTGCAGAGGGAGGGGACCGGCATTGAGGAACATATAGCCCTCTCTGAATGCACTACGGCAGAGGGAGGGAAGCGATGTGGGGGAACAGCCATCTACCAAAGAACTCCAAGTGACCACGGCAGAGCGACGAGGAGGAACATATAGCCCAATAGAAATACGATTCTTAGAAAAGGTTTTCCCACTCAAGTGTGGGTGATGGGTCGACTGGCAACATGAGCGTTCCAGTCAATTTGCTGGGATCTGAGAGGCTTTTGTCCCGTCTATATCTAATCTAACACACCATACTAAGTTTAATTATAGGCTGAGCTTGAGAAGCATTTGGTCTCCCGAGTGTCACAGCGGTCTAAGGCACTGCATCTCAGTGCAAGAGGCGTCACTATAGTCCCTGGTTTGAATCCAGGCTGTATCACATCCGGCTGTGATTGGGTTAGGGTGGCGCACAATTGGCCCAGTGTCATCCGGGCTGACAAGGTAAAAATCTGTCGTTCTGCCCCTGAACAAGGCAGTTAACCCACTTGTTCCCCGGTAGGCCGTCATTGAAAATATGAATTTGTTCTTTAACTGGCTTGTCAAGTTAAATTAAGGTATAAAATAAAATGTTTCAGTGACTGTAGGCTGTTGTTGCTTTGGGTGGTGATATTACTGTGGGACTAGTCTGTTGTGACAGATGACAATCTACAAATAATACGGTACTTATGAATGTAAAAACATCCAATATTTGTTCATGTTTGTAATTGTGAAGATTTTTTTTTTTTTTTTTTTTTTGAAACGTAGTGACATATTATTGAAGAGATTGTTCTGGTCCTGGGAAGTGTGTTGGGTATCTCTGTCTCTCGCTCCTCCGACCTCCCCTCCCGACTGTCACCTCCAACAACAAATACAACAGACATCAAGAGCCCTTGTTCAAGAAGGGCAGTTATAATCAGCGTCATCGTCATCTGGAATATTATTGTCAATTCCTCCGTCTGTTCAAGTGACAGAAGGTTAAAACGTATTGCAGCGTACAACAAACAAATAGTTCATCATTTTTCAACAACAATATGTACAGAAAAAACTCTTTTTTTCCCATTTTTTTTCTTCAAAACAGAGAGAAACATAATCCTAAACACAGGAACACCAAGCACACACATACTGTACACAAACACAGACCAACAGTCAAAATGGAAACCCAAAATATTATTACTTTGTTATTGTTGTTTTTCATATTCAGTTAGATAGCATTTAGAATAATGCTTTCCTGCATACCTGATAGGGAGTAGTCACACCGAAGGGTTTTACACCAGATGCTTAATAAAACAATTGAAGGGGTGAGCTTTAGGGGAGGCCGTCTGGCTGAACCCACCTTAACACCTTACTACACTACATCTACTGAAGGGAGGCCGTCTGGCTGAACCCACCTTAACACCTTACTACACTACATCTACTGAAGGGAGGCCGTCTGGCTGAACCCACCTTAACACCTTACTACACTACATCTACTGAAGGGAGGCCGTCTGGCTGAACCCACCTTAACACCTACTGACTAGTCAAGGAAGACACAGAGGGCCAGTTCCTCTGGCCCAGATTAAGCCTAGACATAATATCTATCCAGGAACCTGACCCAGATTAAACCTAGACATAATATCTATCCAGGAACTTGACCCAGATTAAACCGAGACACATTATCTATCCAGAAACCTGACCCAGATTAAACCTAGACATAATATCTATCCAGGAACCTGACCCAGATTAAACCGAGACACATTATCTATCCAGGAACCTGACCCAGATTAAACCTAGACATAATATCTATCCAGGAACCTGACCCAGATTAAACCTAGACATAATATCTATCCAGGAACCTGACCCAGATTAAACCTAGACATAATATCTATCCAGGAACCTGACCCAGATTAAACCTAGACATAATATCTATCCAGGAACCTGACCCAGATTAAACCGAGACACATTATCTATCCAGGAACCTGACCCAGATTAAACCGAGACACATTATCTATCCAGGAACCTGACCCAGATTAAACCTAGACACATTATCTATCCAGGAACCTGACCCAGATTAAACCTAGACATAGTATCTATCCAGGAACCTGACCCAGATTAAACCGAGACACATTATCTATCCAGGAACCTGACCCAGATTAAACCTAGACATAATATCTATCCAGGAACCTGACCCAGATTAAACCGAGACACATTATCTATCCAGGAACCTGACCCAGATTAAACCGAGACATAATATCTATCCAGGAACCTGACCCAGATTAAACCTAGACATAATATCTATCCAGGAACCTGACCCAGATTAAACCGAGACACATTATCTATCCAGGAACCTGACCCAGATTAAACCGAGACATAATATCTATCCAGGAACCTGACCCAGATTAAACCTAGACATAATATCTATCCAGGAACCTGACCCAGATTAAACCGAGACACATTATCTATCCAGGAACCTGACCCAGATTAAACCGAGACATAATATCTATCCAGGAACCTGACCCAGATTAAACCGAGACACATTATCTATCCAGGAACCTGACCCAGATTAAACCGAGACACATTATCTATCCAGGAACCTGACCCAGATTAAACCTAGACATAATATCTATCCAGGAACCTGACCTAGAGGATCCAATCTATATTTTGGTACCAGAGCATCAGTACCTGAACAATGACCAGGTAACAACTACAATGTGTTCGAGAACAGGATTCAGAGAACTAAACACACAGGAAGAATTGTCCTCTACAGGCACTACAAGAGTTTACCTTGAACAACGTAGACTACAATATAGCGAAGTACCCTTAAAGTACAGTACACAACATTTCATCTCAATATTTCAATGGTACGCTCTGTACCTTACCAATACACTGACACATCGCCCACAACCCTTTAAGTTGTCAGGAGGAGCGATGTCACACAATAAGATGGACACTGAGGGATGGCGGGACCGGGGAAATGGCAAGGACAAACAACCCGGGTCAGACCAAGAACAATAATTAGCTAATCCTTTGGCAAACTGCTCTGACCTCTTATGCCAATAAAGCGTTAAGTTATTTGCATGAGGGAGAGAGAAGGGAGAGAGAGAGGGGGGGGGGGAGAGGGAGAGGGAGGGGAGGGAGAGAGAGGGGAGAGAGAGGAGAGAGAGAGGGGAGAGAGAGAGGAGAGAGAGAGGGGAGAGAGAGGAGAGAGAGAGGGAAGAGAGAGGGGAGAGAGAGGGGAGAGAGAAGAGAGAGAGAGGAGAGAGAGAGGAGAGAGAGAGGGGAGAGAGAGGGGAGAGAGAGGGGAGAGAGAAGAGAGAGAGAGGAGAGAGAGAGGGGAGAGAGAGGGGAGAGAGAAGAGAGAGAGAGGAGAGAGAGAGGAGAGAGAGAGGGGAGAGAGAGGGGAGAGAGAGGGGAGAGAGAAGAGAGAGAGAGGAGAGAGAGAGGGGAGAGAGAGGGGAGAGAGAGGAGAGAGAGAGGGGAGAGAGAGGGGAGAGAGAGGAGAGAGAGAGGGGAGAGAGAGGGGAGAGAGAGGGGTGGGGGGGGCGGGAGGGCGCAAGGGAGGGTACGGTTGTGCCTATTATGAAGTTGGGCTTGGTCCCATGAATAAACATGTCAGAGTATGGATGGGCTGAGTTCCAAATGGAACCCTATTCCCTATATAGTGCACTACTTTTGACCAGAGCCCTATGACACCCTATTCCCTATATAGTGCACTATTCTCTGGTCAAAAGTAATGCACTATATAGGGAATAGGGTACTCTTTGGGATGCAAGCACTATAGATGCAGTGTGTAGGGAGATACGGTCCCTGTTTCTATCTGAGATAACAGCTACTGTCATTGTTCTGTCTGAGATAACAGCTACTGTCCCTGTTTCTATCTGAGATAACAGCTACTGTTTCTGTCATTGTTTCTATCTGAGATAACAGCTACTGTTTCTGTCATTGTTTCTATCTGAGATAACAGCTACTGTCCCTGTTTCTGTCTGAGATAACAGCTACTGTCCCTGTTTCTGTCTGAGATAACAGCTACTGTCCCTGTCATTGTTTTTGTCTGAGATAACAGCTACTGTCCCTGTCATTGTTTCTATCTGAGATAACAGCTACTGTCATTGTTTCTGTCTGAGATAACAGCTACTGTCCCTGTTTCTGTCTGAGATAACAGCTACTGTCCCTGTTTCTGTCTGAGATAACAGCTACTGTCCCTGTCATTGTTTCTATCTGAGATAACAGCTACTGTCCCTGTTTCTGTCTGAGATAACAGCTACTGTCCCTGTTTCTATCTGAGATAACAGCTACTGTCATTGTTTCTATCTGAGATAACAGCTACTGTCCCTGTTTCTGTCTGAGATAACAGCTACTGTCATTGTTTCTATCTGAGATAACAGCTACTGTCCCTGTTTCTATCTGAGATAACAGCTACTGTCATTGTTTCTGTCTGAGATAACAGCTACTGTCCCTGTCCCTGTTTCTGTCTGAGATAACAGCTACTGTCCCTGTTTCTGTCTGAGATAACAGCTACTGTCCCTGTTTCTGTCTGAGATAACAGCTACTGTCATTGTTTCTATCTGAGATAACAGCTACTGTCCCTGTTTCTGTCTGAGATAACAGCTACTGTCCCTGTTTCTGTCTGAGATAACAGCTACTGTCCCTGTCCCTGTTTCTGTCTGAGATAACAGCTACTGTCCCTGTTTCTGTCTGAGATAACAGCTACTGTCCCTGTTTCTGTCTGAGATAACAGCTACTGTCATTGTTTCTATCTGAGATAACAGCTACTGTCATTGTTTCTATCTGAGATAACAGCTACTGTCCCTGTTTCTGTCTGAGATAACAGCTACTGTCCCTGTTTCTGTCTGAGATAACAGCTACTGTCATTGTTTCTATCTGAGATAACAGCTACTGTCCCTGTTTCTATCTGAGATAACAGCTACTGTCATTGTTTCTATCTGAGATAACAGCTACTGTCCCTGTTTCTGTCTGAGATAACAGCTACTGTCGTTGTTTCTATCTGAGATAACAGCTACTGTCCCTGTTTCTATCTGAGATAACAGCTACTGTCATTGTTTCTATCTGAGATAACAGCTACTGTCCCTGTTTCTGTCTGAGATAACAGCTACTGTCGTTGTTTCTATCTGAGATAACAGCTACTGTCCCTGTCTGAGATTACAGAGCTAGTGTCGTTACCACAACACACAGTAACCATGCTAAGGCTCATCTCTCAGCATGAGCATGACCTCCTCTACATGCCTTGTTAGTGTTGTCAACCAGACTTGTGCAGTGTGCAGAGCCAGGCTAGTAGAGACATTATCCTAGCAACACATAGCTACCTGCTCCCTACCCCCTACTCCCTGACTCCTAGTCCCCTACCCCCTACTCCGTGACTCCTAGTCCCTACCCCCTACTCCTTGACTCCTAGTCCCCTACCCCCTACTCCCTGACTCCTAGTCCCTACCCCCTACTCCCTGACTCCTAGTCCCCTACCCCCTACTCTCTGACTCCTAGTCCCTACCCCCTACTCTCTGACTCCTAGTCCCCTAGCCCCTGCTCCTTGACTCCTAGTCCCCTAGCCCCTACTCCCTGACTCCTAGTCCCTACTCCCTGACTCCTAGTCCCCTACCCCCTGCTCCCTACCCCCTACTATCTGACTCCTAGTCCCCTACCCCCTACTCCTTGACTCCTAGTCCCCTAGCCCCTACTCCCTGACTCCTAGCCCCTACTCCCTGACTCCTAGTCCCCTACCCCCTGCTCCCTACCCCCTACTATCTGACTCCTAGTCCCCTACACCCTAGTCCCCTACCCCCTGCTCCCTACTCCCTGACTCCTAGTCCCCTACCCCCTACTCTCTTACTCCTAGTCCCCTAGCCCCTGCTCCCTACCCCCTACTCCCTGACTCCTAGTCCCCTGCTCCCTACCCCCTACTCCCTGACTCCTAGTCCCCTGCTCCCTACTCCCTGACTCCTAGTCCCCTACCCCCTACTCTCTGACTCCTAGTCCCCTAGCCCCTGCTCCCTACTCCCTGACTCATAGTCCCCTAGCCCCTACTCCCTGACTCCTAGTCCCCTACCCCCTACTCCCTGACTCCTAGTCCCCTAGCCCCTACTCCCTGACTCATAGTCCCTACCCCCTACTCCCTGACTCCTAGTCCCCTACCCCCTGCTCCCTACCCCCTACTCCCTGACTCCTAGTCCCCTACCCCCTACTCCATACCCCCTACTCCCTGACTCCTAGTCCCCTACCCCCTACTCCATACCCCCTACTCCCTGACTCCTAGTCCCCTACCCCCTACTCCCCTACCCCCTACTCCCTGACTCCTAGTCCCCTACCCCCTACTCTCTGACTCTCTGACTCCTAGTCCCCTACCCCCTACTCCCTGACTCCTAGTCCCTACCCCCTACTCCCTGACTCCCAGTCCCCTAGCCCCTGCTCCCTACCCCCTACTCCCTGACTCCTAGTCACCTACCCCCTACTCCCTGACTCCTAGTCCCCTACCCCCTACTCCCTGACTCCTAGTCCCCTACCCCCTACTCCCCTACCCCCTACTCCCTGACTCCTAGCCCCTACCCCCTATTCTCTGACTCCTAGCCCCCTACCCCCTACTCCCTGACTCCTAGTCCCCTACCCCCTGCTCCCTACCCCCTACTCTCTGACTCCTAGTCCCCTACCCCCTACTCCCTGACTCCTAGTCCCCTACCCCCTACTCCCTGACTCCTAGGCCCTACCCCCTACTCCCTGACTCCTAGTCCCTAGTCCCTACCCCCTACTCCCTGACTCCTAGTCCCCTACCCACTACTCCCTGACTCCTAGTCCCTACCCCCTACTCCCTGACTCCTAGTCCCTACCCCCTACTCCCTGACTCCTAGTCCCTACCCCCTACTCCCTGACTCCCAGTCCCCTAGCCCCTGCTCCCTACCCCCTACTCCCTGACTCCTAGTCCCTACCCCCTACTCCCTGACTCCTAGTCCCCTACCCCCTGCTCCCTACCCCCTACTATCTGACTCCTAGTCCCCTACCCCCTACTCCTTGACTACTCCCCTACCCCCTACTCCCTGACTCCTAGCCCCTACCCCCTATTCTCTGACTCCTAGCCCCCTACCCCCTACTCCCTGACTCCTAGTCCCCTACCCCCTGCTCCCTACCCCCTACTCTCTGACTCCTAGTCCCTACCCCCTACTCCCTGACTCCTAGTCCCCTACCCCCTGCTCCCTACCCCCTACTCTCTGACTCCTAGTCCCCTACCCCCTACTCCCCTACCCCCTACTCCCTGACTCCCAGTCCCCTAGCCTGCACGGCTCATTATTTTTAGCTGAATCCTCCCTGAATCCTGTGACCGCAGGGCCTGGGGGGAAGGGGTGGGGAGGAGGGATTGAGGAGAGAGAAAGGGAGAGGGAGGCTGTTATGAGAGTTGTGGGAGGCTGGGGAGAGGAACTTGGAGAGGAGAGGGAGGGCTGTGGAGAGGGGAGAGGAGAGAGGGGAGAGGAGAGAGGAGAGAGGAGAGGGAGGGCTGTGGAGAGAGGAGAGAGGAGGGCAGTGGAGAGGGGAGAGAGGAGAGAGGAGAGAGGAGAGAGGAGGGCAGTGGAGAGGAGAGGGGAGAGAGGTGAGGGAGGGCTGTGGAGAGAGGAGAGAGGAGAGAGGAGAGAGGAGAGGGAGGGCTGAGGAGAGAGGAGGGCAGTGGAGAGGGGAGAGAGGAGAGGGGAGAGAGGAGAGAGGAGGGCTGAGGAGAGAGGAGGGCAGTGGAGAGGGGAGAGAGGAGAGGGGAGAGAGGAGAGAGGAGGGCAGTGGAGAGGGGAGAGAGTCTGTTCTGCTCCTCTCTGACAGTTGAATGGGAGCGTAACGTGCTGTGACACCCCAGGCACTAGGCTGTCAAAACAGGGTTCCTCTGTTCCTCCATTGGATGATTGTTCTGAAGGGGACTGGAGTGGCCCAGCATGTTACAGCACACTGACTAACCACTCACGCAAGAGGGAGAGAGACATATAGAGGATAGAGGGGAAGGGAGAGAGAGGAGAGGAGAGGAGATCGTTTTTTGCTTTGGCAATGTAAACATATTTCCCCATGCCAATAAAGCCCCTGTGTATTGAGAGAGGAGAGAAGGGGGGAGGAAGAGAGAGAGAGAGAGAGACAGAGAGGGGGGGAGGGGGAGAGAGAGAGACAGAGAGAGGGGGAGAGAGAGAGAGAGAGAGAGAGAGGGGGGAGAGAGGGGGAGAGAGAGAGGAGAGGGGCAGAGAGAGAGAAGGAGAGAGGGAAAGAGAATGTGTATCATCACACATCCCATATAGCTTGTGGTGTGCCCTGTATATACAGAACACTTTGGTATGGAAGTACACTGACTGTCAAGGGGTCTGATGTTCTCTTACAAATCACAGAACTGGTTTCCATCTGATTTCTTACATTCAAACACCAAAAAACAAAGAGCCCCCCCAAGGCATTCCCATTGAATGTGGCCAAAAATAATGCTGTGCAATAGGAAAATCTTAGAGCAAAGTGTTCTGGCCAGCTGGGTTGATGAGGTCAGGACAGAACAGAAGAAAACAGCAGAATTAGCAGAAAAATACAAATGTTTCCAGAACATTACACAGAGCGGTTTAGACAGAATCATGAAATGAGAGATTCTCCTGCCCCTGTCTTCCACAGCCACAGACAGACAAATACACGTACAGCCTACAAATCACAATCTACAAGCATCTCTTCCTCGTATCTCTCTAGCTCCAGATCCCTGACTGACCCAAACCGACCTCCGGACCTGAATCACAGTGCAGTCCCAAAATGGAACCCTATACCCTATGTAGTGCACTTCTTTTGACCAGAGCTCATTAGGAAGTAGTGCACTACATAGGGAATAGGGTGCCATTTGGGACTTAAACCTATCCTAGCTCAGACCAGACCTCTCCATTCTACTGCTGCTCACCCCTTCAGATCCCACTCCCTGTAGTCACCGTCACCTTCATTACCATCTTCAGCATTATCAGTGTTATCATTTACATCAAGAAAACTATTATTATTATTATTATTACATTTTTTTAAAAGTGCAGATAAAATTCCCCCAAGCCCTCGTTGGAAGGAGGGGCTAAAGAAAGAAAGAGAGAAGGGGAAACCAGTTAGAGAGAGACAGAGTGATAGATGGAGAAGAAACCAGTTAGAGAGAGATAGAGTGATAGATGGAGAGGAAACCAGTTAGAGAGAGATAGAGTGATAGATGGAGAGGAAACCAGTGAGAGAGAGAGAGAGAGAGAGAGAGAGAGAGAGAGAGAGAGAGAGAGAGAGAGAGAGTGATAGATGGAGAGGAAACCAGTTAGAGAGAGAGAGATAGAGTGATAGATGGAGAGGAAACCAGTGAGAGAGAGAGAGAGAGAGAGTGATAGATGGAGAGGAAACCAGTTAGTGAGAGAGAGAGTGATAGATGGAGAGGAAACCAGTTAGAGAGAGATAGAGTGATAGATGGAGAGGAAACCAGTTAGAGAGAGAGAGAGAGAGTGATAGAGTGATAGATGGAGAGGAAACCAGTTAGAGAGAGAGAGAGAGTGATAGATGGAGACAGAGAGAAGAGAAACCAGTTAGAGAGAGAGAGTGATAGATGAAGACAGAGAGAAGGAGAAGATATCCTACATAAGAGGTTTGAGTGGTGTGCTGCGTTAGAGAACACACACACAGACACACACACAGACACACACACAGACACACAGACACACACACACACACACACACAGACACACACACACACACACCAGACCGCACCAGACCACGGCTCAATAAAACTCAGCTTTTTGCTTCTTCTATATCGTTGGAAGAACATTTTGATTGGTATTCTTCAGTTGTTAGATTTTTATGAAAAATGACATCATAGTATTTATTTTGTTGTTGTTTTGTCTTCTGGTTTTTCTCTGCTCGTCGTCAGGGCTTTCTTCTTCCTGTACCAGGAATACCAGGATGAAGCCTTCCGGGAAGTTGACTGTTTTCCTCCTGTCATCCCAGTTCAGTTCATTTAGTTTTTAAATAATCTCTACGTTTGTTGGAGCTACAACACAGCACACAGACGACAAGGGGTCAAGTAAGGGGGAGAGTCACTAATATTGTGCCAGAGAGAGAGAGAGAGAGAGAGAGAGAGAGAGAGAGAGAGAGGTCACACAGGAGAGAAGAGATGGGGACGTCACACCGTAAGTTTCCATAGTATTGTCTAGAGGGGTTGTGTCTGTCTCAGACTTACTTTATACTCATAGTATTTTTACGTGGGATATTTGTTAATATTTGTACACAGGCATTAT
>NC_074669.1:1913101-1968440 GCF_029448725.1 Salvelinus fontinalis
GAGTCTGATGTCACAGTAACACTCAGGACTTATAATGGAGTCTGATGTCACAGTACCACTCAGGACTTATAATGGAGTCTGATGTCACAGTAACACTCAGGACTTATAATGGAGTCTGATATCACAGTAACACTCAGGACTTATAATGGAGTCTGATGTCACAGTAACACTCAGGACTTATAATGGAGTCTGGTGTCACAGTAACACTCAGGACTTATAATGGAGTCTGATGTCACAGTAACACTCAGGACTTATAATGGAGTCTGGTGTCACAGTAACACTCAGGACTTATAATGGAGTCTGATGTCACAGTAACACTCAGGACTTATAATGGAGTCTGATGTCAGAGTAACACTCAGGACTTATAATGGAGTCTGATGTCACAGTAACACTCAGGACTTATAATGGAGTCTGATGTCACAGTAACACTCAGGACTTATAATGGAGTCTGATGTCACAGTAACACTCAGGACTTATAATGGAGTCTTATGTCACAGTAACACTCAGGACTTATAATGGAGTCTGATGTCACAGTAACACTCAGGACTTATAATGGAGTCTGATGTCACAGTAACACTCAGGACTTATAATGAAGCCTGATGTCACAGAAACACTCAGGACTTATAATGGAGTCCGGTGTAGAGGACTGAGATTGACTCCAGACCACACATGCACTCTTGGACACGGGGGGTTCTAGCCCCGGATTGGCCGATCGTCTGTGCCCATCATTTCTTCCTGTGTCTCTATGTCTATCACCCAACCTCTGTTCTTCCACCTGTTCTATGAGAAACAGTCAAACATGGTTAGGAACAGTAAATACGGGACTAGAACTCAATAGATCCTACAGACTCCCGAGACTCCCAGAGACTCCCAGAGACTCCCAGAGACTCCCGAGACTCCCAGAGTCTTCCCGAGACTCCCAGAGACTCCCAGAGTCTTCCCGAGACTCCCAGAGTCTTCCCGAGACTCCCAGAGACTCCCAGAGTCTTCCCGAGACTCCCAGAGACTCCCAGAGACTCCCAGAGACAAAGGCTTTGAGAAAGGGATTCAGGAGGTGATGGTGGAGGAAAGGAGGGAGGGAAAGACGGAGACCCAATGTCCATGGCTTTGAGAGGGTTACATGGGAGGGAGGGAAGGAGGGAAGGGGAGAACACTAACCTGATGTTCCTCCAATGTCCATGGCTTTGAGATTACGTGCTTTGATGATGTTCACAGTGATGGTGTTGGCTGTTGGGTTATAGCACAGAGACACCAGCAGGTCCCCTCGCCTCCCCTGGGGAATACACGCACGCACGCACGCACGCACGCACGCACGCACGCACGCACGCACGCACACACACACACACACACACACACACACACACACACACACACACACACACACACACACACACACACACATAGACACACACACACATAGACACACACACACACACAGACACACACACACAGACACACAGACAGACACAGACAGACAGACAGACAAACCGACAGTTAGTCACTTTTTACATGCAGTGTAGACACATCACCCTTGATCTGGGCCTATACTCACAAAGCATCTTAGTGTAGGAGTACTAACCTCAGAACAGTTTCACATGTTAAATCATAATGACTAATAGGGGAAACCTAATAGGGGAAACCTGATCCTAGATCAAAGTAGAATCCCTACTCCCTAGATCCCTAGATTTGTTGAATGGAGAAAGACTGTCCAGTCTTACAACCTGGATTTGTTGAATGGAGAAAGACTGTCTAGTCTTACAACCTGGATTTGTTGAATGGAAAAGACTGTCCAGTCTTACAACCTGGATTTGTTGAATGGAGAAAGACTGTCTAGTCTTACAACCTGGATTTGTTGAATGGAGAAAGACTGTCCAGTCTTACAACCTGGATTTGTTGAATGGAAAAGACTGTCCAGTCTTACAACCTGGATTTGTTGAATGGAAAAGACTGTCCAGTCTTACAACCTGGATTTGTTGAATGGCGAAAGACTGTCCAGTCTTACAACCTGGATTTGTTGAATGGAGAAAGACCGTCCAGTCTTACAACCTGGATTTGTTGAATGGAGAAAGACCGTCCAGTCTTACAACCTGGATTTTGGTCAAGTTGACCCAACCCTACTCACAGCTCCATCCATGCAGGGTTTGAGCTCCTTCCAGAAGGTCTGCATGTGTCCCAAGTCACTGAGCTTGTTGAGAGGGATGGAAACCTCCCCGATGGGGTCGTTACGACTGAACCGGTCAAAGTCCAACACCTGGAGGTACAGAGTCCTCTCCCTCACCTTCTCATACGGGAAACCTGGGTGGTAGAGGGGGGGGGGGGAGACAGGCAGAAACAGAGAGAAGAAGAAACAGCGACAGTGAGAGATATGGATAGAAAACCGTTATGTGAAAAGAGTCACACTTTTGGAAAGAGGTATTTTGACCTCAATAGGACTTCCTGGTTAAATAAAAGACTGAAATATATCCTCAACAAGAACCTGAGCAAATCATATCAAATTGTATTGGTCATGTACACAGTTAGCAGGTGTTATGGTGTTATGCAGCAAAATGCTTAGGTTACTATCAATCGATGCAGTAAATGGAAAACAAGCACGCAATAATACAAAATTATAAACTTATTTAAAAAATTTAGCACAGCAGCGGCAGCATACACAGGACTTCTGGACATGGGAGGAAATTCTGGACGGTGAGGGACCCTGGGTACAACGTGGAGAATATCGCCGCCCTCGTGAAGAGCTGGAGGCAGCTAAAGTCGAGAGGCGGTGGTATGAGGAGGCAGCACGGAAGCGAGGCTGGAAGCCTGAGAGTCAAGCCCCAAAATTTATTGGGGGGGGGCCTACAAGGGAGCTACGGGGAGCATTCAACCAGGTAAGGTTGGGCAGGCTCGGTGCTCAAGGGAGCCAGTATGCCTGCACGGTCCGGTATATCCGGCGCCACCTCCCCGCCCCAGCTCAGTACTACCAGTGCCTACACCACACACCAGGCTTCCAGTGCGTCTCCAGAGCCCTGTTCCTCCTCCACGCACTCTCCCTATGGTGCGTGTCTCCAGCCCGGTACCACCAGTTCCGGCACCACGCACCAAGCCTCCTGTGCGCCTCAGCCGGCCAGAGTCTGCCGTCTGCCCAGCGCCGCCTGCACTGCCCGTCTGCCCAGCGCTGTCTGAGCTGTCCGTCTGCCCAGCGCCGTCAAAGCCGCCCGTCTGTCATGAGCCTTCAAAGCCACCCGTCTGTCCTGAGCCACCAGAGCCGTCCGTCAGTCAGGAGCCGCTAGAGCCGCCCGCCAGACAGGAGCCGCCAGAGACGTCAGCCAGACAGGAGCCGCCAGAGCCGCCCGCCAGACAGGAGCCGCCAGAGCCGCCCGCCAGACAGGAGCCGCCAGAGCCGCCCGCCAGACAGGTGCCGTCAGAGCCGCCCGCCAGACAGGAGCCGCCAGAGCCGCCCGCCAGACAGGAGCTACCAGAGCCGCCCGCCAGACAGGAGCCGCCAGAGCCGCCCGCCAGTCAGGAGCCGCCAGAGCCGCCCGCCAGACAGGAGCCGCCAGAGCCGCCCGCCAGACAGGAGCTGCCAGAGCCGCCAGAGCCGCCAGCCAGCCATGACCTGCCAGAGCCGCCAGCCAGCTTTGACCTGCCAGGGCTGCCAGCCAGCCATGACCTGCCAGAGCCGTCAGCCAGCCATGACCTGCCAGAGCCGTCAGCCAGCCTTGACCTGCCAGAGCCGTCACTCAGTCCGGAGCTGCCCCTCAGTCCGGTGCTGCCCCTCAGTCAGGAGCTGCCCCTCAGTCCGGTGCTGCCCCTCAGTCAGGAGCTGCCCCTCAGTCCGGTGCTGCCCCTCAGTCCGGTGCTGCCCCTTGGTCCAGTGGGGTTGATATGGAGGGTCGCCATTAAAAGGAGGCCACGGAAGCGGCGATTAACTATGGTGGGGTGGGGGCCACATCCAGAGCCAGAGCCGCCACCGTGGACAGATGCCCACCCAGACCCCCCCCCCTATAGGTTCAGGTTTTGCGGCACGAGTCCGGGGGGGAGGGGGTACTGCCACGTTCCTGACCTTATTTCCTTTGTTTAGTATTGTTTAGTTGGTCAGGACGTGAGCTGGGTGGGCATTCTATGTTATGTGTTTCTATGTTGGGTTGTCAACTAGCCTGATATGGTTCTCAATCAGGGGCAGGTGTTTTACGTTTCCTCTGATTGGGAATCATATTAAGGTAGGCTGTTCTCACTGTTTGTTTGTGGGTGATTGTTGCTGTGTCTGTGTTTGTTCGCCACACGGTACTGTTTCGTTCGTTTGTTCCTGTTCGTGCGTTCATGTTTTATTATGTTCTCAAGTTCAGGTCTGTTCACGTCGTTTATTGTTTTGTAGTTTGTTTTTTCGTCTTCGTTTAATAAACGATAGTATTTATTCAAACCACGCTGCGCTTTGGACCGATCCTTGCTCCTCCTCAGACGAGGAGGAAGACGAACGTTACAAGGACATCTATATATAAGCCTATATATGTCAATCTAGAATAGCATTATCTATTTTGAATGATATTTGAATGGAGAGAGAAAGACGGAGAGAGAGTGCTCACGCATGCACTGATTTAACTCAAAGATATTCGAGTGATAGGCTGATTTCAAACTCTGCCGCCGCAATTAAAAAAAGTATAATCTTTACAATTAACAAAACAAGGTGACCCCTGAAAGCCAGAAGGAGATGGGTATTCTGTCGTTATATTACTGTAGGATAGGCTATGCTGCAGAAAATGTAGGCCTACATGTCACGAGAAAAAAAGTTACCATGATGAGATGACAGGTCTACATGCATTGTGAACTATGCTCCGTACTGAGATGGGATGTCTGTCCCCACCCTGTCCCCCCCCCCCCCCCCCCCCCCCCCCGAGATGGGCCGTCTGTCCCCACCCTGTCCCCACCCCGAGATGGGCCGTCTGTCCCCACCCTGAGATGGGCCGTCTGTCCCCACCCTGAGATGGGCCGTCTGTCCCTACCCTGAGATGGACGGGCTGCCTGTCCCCACCCTGAGATGGGCTGCCTGTCCCCACCCTGAGATGGGCTGCCTGTCCCCACCCTGAGATGGGCTGCCTGTCCCCACCCTGAGATGGACGGGCTGCCTGTCCCCACCCTGAGATGGACGGGCTGCCTGTCCCCACCCTGAGATGGACGGGGTGCCTGTCCCCACCCTGAGATGGACGGGCTGCCTGTCCCCACCCTGAGATGGGCTGCCTGTCCCCACCCTGAGATGGGCTGCCTGTCCCCACCCTGAGATGGACGGGCTGCCTGTCCCCACCCTGAGATGGACGGGCTGCCTGTCCCCAACCTGACATGGACGGGCTGCCTGTCCCCACCCTGAGATGGACGGGCTGTCTGTCCCCACCCTGAGATGGGCGGGCTGTCTGTCCCCACCCTGAGATGGGCGGGCTGTCTGTCCCCACCCTGAGATGGGCTGTCTGTCCCCACCCTGAGATGGGCTGCCTGTCCCCACCCTGAGATGGGCTGCCTGCCTGTCCCCGACCTGAGATGGGCTGCCTGCCTGTCCCTACCCTGAGATGGACGGGCTGCCTGTCCCCACCCTGAGATGGATGGGCTGTCTGTCCCCACCCTGAGATGGGCTGTCTGTCCCCACCCTGAGATGGGCGGGCTGTCTGTCCCCACCCTGAGATGGGCTGTCTGTCCCCACCCTGAGATGGGCTGCCTGCCTGTCCCCACCCTGAGATGGGCTGCCTGTCTGTCCCCACCCTGAGATGGGAGGGCTGTCTGTCCCCACCCTGAGATGGACTGTCTGTCCCCACCCTGAGATGGGCTGTCTGTCCCCACCCTGAGATGGGCTGGCGAGATGGGCCGTCTGTCCCCACCCTGAGATGGGCTGCAGAGATGGGCCGTCTGTCCCCACCCTGAGATGGGCCGCCTGTCCCCACCCTGAGATGGGCTGTCTGTCCCCACCCTGAGATGGGCTGTCTGTCCCCACCCTGAGATGGACTGTCTGTCCCCACCCTGAGATGAGCTGCTGAGATGGGCCGTCTGTCCCCACCCTGAGATGGGCTGCCGAGATGGGCCGTCTGTCCTCACGCTGAGATGGGCCGCCTGTCCCCACCCTGGGATGGGCTGTCTGTCCCCACCCGGAGATGGGCGTGCTGTCTGTCCCCACCCTGAGATGGGCTGGCGAGATGGGCCGTCTGTCCCCACCCTGAGATGGGCCGCCTGTCCCCACCCTGAGATGGGCTGTCTGTCCCCACCCTGAGATGGGCTGCCGAGGTGGGCCGTTTGTCCCCACCCTGAGATGGGCTGTCTGTCCCCACCCTGAGATGGGCTGCCTGTCCCCACCCTGAGATGGGCTGTCTGTCCCCACCCTGAGATGGGCCGCCTGTCCCCACCCTGAAATGGACTGTCTGTCCCCACCCTGAGATGGGCTGCCTGTCCCCACCCTGAGATGGGCTGCCTGTCCCCAACCCGAGATGGGCTGTCTGTCCCCACCCTGAGATGGGCTGCCTGTCCCCACCCTGAGATGGGCTGCCTGTCCCCACCCTGAGATGGGCCGCCTGTCCCCAACCACCCTGAGATGGGCCGCCTGTCCCCAACCACCCTGAGATGGGCTGCCTGTTCCCACCCTAAGATGGGCTGCCTGTCCCCACCCTGAGATGGGCTGCCTGTCCCCACCCTGAGATGGGCTGCCTGTTCCCACCCTGAGATGGGCTGCCTGTCCCCACCCTGAGATGGACGGGCTGCCTGTCCCCACCCTGAGATGGACGGGCTGCCTGTCCCCACCCTGAGATGGACGGGCTGCCTGTCCCCACCCTGAGATGGACGGGCTGCCTGTCCCCACCCTGAGATGGGCTGCCTGTCCCCACCCTGAGATGGGCTGCCTGTCCCCACCCTGAGATGGGCTGCCTGTCCCCACCCTGAGATGGGCTGCCTGTCCCCACCCTGAGATGGGCTGCCTGTCCCCACCCTGAGATGGACGGGCTGCCTGTCCCCACCCTGAGATGGACGGGCTGCCTGTCCCCACCCTGAGATGGACGGGCTGCCTGTCCCCACCCTGAGATGGACGGGCTGCCTGTCCCCACCCTGAGATGGGCGGGCTGTCTGTCCCCACCCTGAGATGGGCGGGCTGTCTGTCCCCACCCTGAGATGGGCGGGCTGTCTGTCCCCACCCTGAGATGGGCTGTCTGTCCCCACCCTGAGATGGGCTGCCTGTCCCCACCCTGAGATGGGCTGCCTGCCTGTCCCCACCCTGAGATGGGCTGCCTGCCTGTCCCCACCCTGAGATGGACGGGCTGCCTGTCCCCACCCTGAGATGGATGGGCTGTCTGTCCCCACCCTGAGATGGGCTGTCTGTCCCCACCCTGAGATGGGCGGGCTGTCTGTCCCCACCCTGAGATGGGCTGTCTGTCCCCACCCTGAGATGGGCTGCCTGCCTGTCCCCACCCTGAGATGGGCTGCCTGTCTGTCCCCACCCTGAGATGGGCGGGCTGTCTGTCCCCACCCTGAGATGGACTGTCTGTCCCCACCCTGAGATGGGCTGTCTGTCCCCACCCTGAGATGGGCCGTCTCTCCCCAAACTGAGATGGGCTGGCGAGATGGGCCGTCTGTCCCCACCCTGAGATGGGCTGCAGAGATGGGCCGTCTGTCCCCACCCTGAGATGGGCCGCCTGTCCCCAACCTGAGATGGGCTGTCTGTCCCCACCCTGAGATGGGCTGTCTGTCCCCACCCTGAGATGGACTGTCTGTCCCCACCCTGAGATGAGCTGCTGAGATGGGCCGTCTGTCCCCACCCTGAGATGGGCTGCCGAGATGGGCCGTCTGTCCCCACCCTGAGATGGGCTGGCGAGATGGGCCGTCTGTCCCCACCCTGAGATGGGCTGCAGAGATGGGCCGTCTGTCCCCACCCTGAGATGGGCCGCCTGTCCCCAACCTGAGATGGGCCGTCTGTCCTCACGCTGAGATGGGCCGCCTGTCCCCACCCAGGGATGGGCCGCCTGTCCCCACCCTGAGATGGGCTGTCTGTCCCCACCCTGAGATGGGCTGCCGAGATGGGCCGTCTGTCCCCACCCTGAGATGGGCCGTCTGTCCCCACCCTGAGATGGGCTGTCTGTCCCCACCCTGAGATGGGCCGCCTGTCCCCACCCTGAAATGGACTGTCTGTCCCCACCCTGAGATGGGCTGCCTGTCCCCACCCTGAGATGGGCTGCCTGTCCCCAACCCGAGATGGGCTGTCTGTCCCCACCCTGAGATGGGCTGCCTGTCCCCACCCTGAGATGGGCCGCCTGTCCCCAACCACCCTGAGATGGGCCGCCTGTCCCCAACCACCCTGAGATGGGCTGCCTGTTCCCACCCTAAGATGGGCTGCCTGTCCCCACCCTGAGATGGGCTGCCTGTCCCCACCCTGAGATGGGCTGCCTGTCCCCACCCTGAGATGGGCTGCCTGTCCCCACCCTGAGATGGGCTGCCTGTTCCCACCCTGAGATGGGCTGCCTGTCCCCACCCTGAGATGGGCTGCCTGTACCCACCCTGAGATGGGCTGCCTGTCCCCACCCTGAGATGGGCTGCCTGTCCCCACCCTGAGATGGGCTGCCTGTCCCCACCCTGAGATGGGCTGCCTGTCCCCACCCTGAGATGGGCTGCCTGTTCCCACCCTGAGATGGGCTGCCTGTCCCCACCCTGAGATGGGCTGCCTGTTCCCACCCTGAGATGGGCTGCCTGTGCCCACCCTGAGATGGGCTGCCTGTCCCCACCCTGAGATGGGCTGCCTGTCCCCACCCTGAGATGGGCTGCCTGTCTGTCCCCACCCTGAGATGGGCTGCCTGTCCCCACCCTGAGATGGGCTGCCTGTCTGTCCCCACCCTGAGATGGGCTGCCTGTCCCCACCCTGAGATGGGCTGCCTGTGCCCACCCTGAGATGGGCTGCCTGTCCCCACCCTGAGATGGGCTGCCTGTCCCCACCCTGAGATGGGCTGCCTGTCTCCACCCTGAGATGGGCTGCCTGTCCCCACCCTGAGATGGGCTGCCTGTTTGTCCCCACCCTGAGATGGGCTGCCTGTCCCCACCCTGAGATGGGCTGCCTGTTTGTCCCCACCCTGAGATGGGCCGTCTGTCCCCACCCTGAGATGGGCTGCCTGTCCCCACCCGGAGATGGGCTGTCTGTCCCCACCCTGAGCTGGGCTGCCTGTCCCCACCCTGAGATGGGCTGCCTGTCCCCACCCTGAGATGGGCTGCCTGTCCCCACCCTGAGATGGGCCGTCTGTCCCCACCCACCCTGAGATGGGCTGCCTGTCCCCACCCTGAGATGGGCTGCCTGTCCCCACCCTGAGATGGGCTGCCTGTCCCCACCCTGAGATGGGCTGCCTGTCCCCACCCTGAGATGGGCCGTCTGTCCCCACCCACCCTGAGATGGGCTGCCTGTCCCCACCCTGAGATGGGCTGCCTGTCCCAACCCTGAGATGGGCTGCCTGTCCCCACCCTGAGATGGGCTGCCTGTCCCCACCCTGAGATGGGCCGCCTGTCCCCAACCACCCTGAGATGGGCCGCCTGTCCCCAACCACCCTGAGATGGGCTGCCTGTTCCCACCCTAAGATTGGCTGCCTGTCCCCACCCTGAGATGGGCTGCCTGTCCCCACCCTGAGATGGGCTGCCTGTCCCCACCCTGAGATGGGCTGCCTGTCCCCACCATGAAATGGGCTGCCTGTTCCCACCCTGAGATGGGCTGCCTGTCCCCACCCTGAGATGGGCTGCCTGTCCCCACCCTGAGATGGGCTGCTTGTTCCCACCCTGAGATGGGCTGCCTGTCCCCACCCTGAGATGGGCTGCCTGTCCCCACCCTGAGATGGGCTGCCTGTCCCCACCCTGAGATGGGCTGCCTGTTCCCACCCTGAGATGGGCTGCCTGTCCCCACCCTGAGATGGACTGCCTGTCCCCACCCTGAGATGGGCTGCCTGTCCCCACCCTGAGATGGGCTGCCTGTCCCCACCCTGAGATGGGCTGCCTGTCCCCACCCTGAGATGGGCTGCCTGTCCCCACCCTGAGATGGGCTGCCTGTCCCCACCCTGAGATGGGCTGCCTGTCTGTCCCCACCCTGAGATGGGCTGCCTGTCCCCACCCTGAGATGGGCTGCCTGTGCCCACCCTGAGATGGGCTGCCTGTCCCCACCCTGAGATGGGCTGCCTGTCCCCACCCTGAGATGGGCTGCCTGTCCCCACCCTGAGATGGGCTGCCTGTCTCCACCCTGAGATGGGCTGCCTGTCCCCACCCTGAGATGGGCTGCCTGTTTGTCCCCACCCTGAGATGGGCTGCCTGTCCCCACCCTGAGATGGGCTGCCTGTCCCCACCCTGAGATGGGCCGTCTGTCCCCACCCTGAGATGGGCTGCCTGTCCCCACCCGGAGATGGGCTGTCTGTCCCCACCCTGAGCTGGGCTGCCTGTCCCCACCCTGAGATGGGCTGCCTGTCCCCACCCTGAGATGGGCTGCCTGTCCCCACCCTGAGATCGGCTGCCTGTCCCCACCCTGAGATGGGCTAACTGTCCCCACCCTGAGATGGGCCGCCTGTCCCCACCCTGAGATGGGCCGTCTGTCCCCACCCACCCTGAGATGGGCTGCCTGTCCCCACCCTGAGATGGGCTGCCTGTCCCCACCCTGAGATGGGCTGCCTGTCCCCACCCTGAGATGGGCTGCCTGTCCCCACCCTGAGATGGGCTGCCTGTCCCCACCCTGAGATGGGCCGCCTGTCCCCAACCACCCTGAGATGGGCCGCCTGTCCCCAACCACCCTGAGATGGGCTGCCTGTTCCCACCCTAAGATTGGCTGCCTGTCCCCACCCTGAGATGGGCTGCCTGTCCCCACCCTGAGATGGGCTGCCTGTCCCCACCCTGAGATGGGCTGCCTGTCCCCACCCTGAGATGGGCTGCCTGTTCCCACCCTGAGATGGGCTGCCTGTCCCCACCCTGAGATGGGCTGCCTGTCCCCACCCTGAGATGGGCTGCTTGTCCCCACCCTGAGATCGGCTGCCTGTCCCCACCCTGAGATGGGCTGCCTGTCCCCACCCTGAGATGGGCCGCCTGTCCCCACCCTGAGATGGGCCGTCTGTCCCCACCCACCCTGAGATGGGCTGCCTGTCCCCACCCTGAGATGGGCTGCCTGTCCCCACCCTGAGATGGGCTGCCTGTCCCCACCCTGAGATGGGCTGCCTGTCCCCACCCTGAGATGGGCTGCCTGTCCCCACCCTGAGATGGGCCGCCTGTCCCCAACCACCCTGAGATGGGCCGCCTGTCCCCAACCACCCTGAGATGGGCTGCCTGTTTCCACCCTAAGATTGGCTGCCTGTCCCCACCCTGAGATGGGCTGCCTGTCCCCACCCTGAGATGGGCTGCCTGTCCCCACCCTGAGATGGGCTGCCTGTCCCCACCCTGAGATGGGCTGCCTGTTCCCAGCCTGAGATGGGCTGCCTGTCCCCACCCTGAGATGGGCTGCCTGTCCCCACCCTGAGATGGGCTGCTTGTTCCCACCCTGAGATGGGCTGCCTGTCCCCACCCTGAGATGGGCTGCCTGTTCCCACCCTGAGATGGGCTGCCTGTCCCCACCCTGAGATGGGCTGCCTGTCCCCACCCTGAGATGGGCTGCCTGTCCCCACCCTGAGATGTGCCGCCTGTCCCCACCCTGAGATGGGCTGCCTGTCCCCACCCTGAGATGGGCTGCCTGTCCCCACCCTGAGATGGGCTGCCTGTCCCCACCCTGAGATGGGCTGCCTGTCTGTCCCCACCCTGAGATGGGCTGCCTGTCTGTCCCCACCCTGAGATGGGCTGCCTGTCCCCACCCTGAGATGGGCTGCCTGTCCCCACCCTGAGATGGGCCGTCTGTCCCCACCCTGAGATGGGCTGCCTGTCCCCACCCTGAGATGGGCTGTCTGTCCCCACCCTGAGCTGGGCTGCCTGTCCCCACCCTGAGATGGGCTTCCTGTCCCCACCCTGAGATGGGCTGCCTGTCCCCACCCTGAGATGGGCTGCCTGTCCACACCCTGAGATGGGCCGTCTGTCCCCACCCACCCTGAGATGGGCTGCCTGTCCCCAGCCTGAGATGGGCTGCCTGTCCCCACCCTGAGATGGGCTGCCTGTCCCCACCCTGAGATGGGCTGCCTGTCCCCACCCTGAGATGGGCTGTCTGTCCCCACCCTGAGATGGGCTGTCTGTCCCCACCCTGAGATGGGCCGTCTGTCCCCACCCTGAGATGGGCTGCCTGTCCCCACCCTGAGATGGGCTGCCTGTCCCCACCCTGAGATGGGCTGCCTGTCCCCACCCTGAGATGGGCTTTCTGTCCCCACCCTGAGATGGGCTGTCTGTCCCCACCCTGAGATGGGCCGTCTGTCCCCACACTGAGATGGGCTGCCTGTCCCCACCCGGAGATCGGCTGCCTGTCCCCACCCTGAGATGGGCTGCCTGTCTCCACCCTGAGATGGGCTGCCTGTCCCCACCCTGAGATGGGCTGCCTGTTTGTCCCCACCCTGAGATGGGCTGCCTGTCCCCACCCTGAGATGGGCTGCCTGTCACCACCCTGAGATGGGCCGTCTGTCCCCACCCTGAGATGGGCTGCCTGTCCCCACCCGGAGATGGGCTGTCTGTCCCCACCCTGAGCTGGGCTGCCTGTCCCCACCCTGAGATGGGCTGCCTGTCCCCACCCTGAGATGGGCTGCCTGTCCCCACCCTGAGATGGGCTGCCTGTCCCCACCCTGAGATGGGCTGCCTGTCCCCACCCTGAGATGGGCCGCCTGTCCCCACCCTGAGATGGGCCGTCTGTCCCCACCCACCCTGAGATGGGCTGCCTGTCCCCACCCTGAGATGGGCTGCCTGTCCCCACCCTGAGATGGGCTGCCTGTCCCCACCCTGAGATGGGCTGCCTGTCCCCACCCTGAGATGGGCTGCCTGTCCCCACCCTGAGATGGGCCGCCTGTCCCCAACCACCCTGAGATGGGCCGCCTGTCCCCAACCACCCTGAGATGGGCTGCCTGTTCCCACCCTAAGATTGGCTGCCTGTCCCCACCCTGAGATGGGCTGCCTGTCCCCACCCTGAGATGGGCTGCCTGTCCCCACCCTGAGATGGGCTGCCTGTCCCCACCCTGAGATGGGCTGCCTGTTCCCACCCTGAGATGGGCTGCCTGTCCCCACCCTGAGATGGGCTGCCTGTCCCCACCCTGAGATGGGCTGCTTGTTCCCACCCTGAGATGGGCTGCCTGTCCCCACCCTGAGATGGGCTGCCTGTTCCCACCCTGAGATGGGCTGCCTGTCCCCACCCTGAGATGGGCTGCCTGTTCCCACCCTGAGATGGGCTGCCTGTCCCCACCCTGAGATGGGCTGCCTGTCCCCACCCTGAGATGTGCCGCCTGTCCCCACCCTGAGATGGGCTGCCTGTCCCCACCCTGAGATGGGCTGCCTGTCCCCACCCTGAGATGGGCTGCCTGTCCCCACCCTGAGATGGGCTGCCTGTCTGTCCCCACCCTGAGATGGGCTGCCTGTCTGTCCCCACCCTGAGATGGGCTGCCTGTCCCCACCCTGAGATGGGCTGCCTGTCCCCACCCTGAGATGGGCCGTCTGTCCCCACCCTGAGATGGGCTGCCTGTCCCCACCCTGAGATGGGCTGTCTGTCCCCACCCTGAGCTGGGCTGCCTGTCCCCACCCTGAGATGGGCTTCCTGTCCCCACCCTGAGATGGGCTGCCTGTCCCCACCCTGAGATGGGCTGCCTGTCCACACCCTGAGATGGGCCGTCTGTCCCCACCCACCCTGAGATGGGCTGCCTGTCCCCAGCCTGAGATGGGCTGCCTGTCCCCACCCTGAGATGGGCTGCCTGTCCCCACCCTGAGATGGGCTGCCTGTCCCCACCCTGAGATGGGCTGTCTGTCCCCACCCTGAGATGGGCTGTCTGTCCCCACCCTGAGATGGGCCGTCTGTCCCCACCCTGAGATGGGCTGCCTGTCCCCACCCTGAGATGGGCTGCCTGTCCCCACCCTGAGATGGGCTGCCTGTCCCCACCCTGAGATGGGCTTTCTGTCCCCACACTGAGATGGGCTGTCTGTCCCCACCCTGAGATGGGCCGTCTGTCCCCACCCTGAGATGGGCTGCCTGTCCCCACCCGGAGATCGGCTGTCTGTCCCCACCCTGAGCTGGGCTGCCTGTCCCCACCCTGAGATGGGCTGCCTGTCCCCACCCTGAGATGGGCTGCCTGTCCCCACCCTGAGATGAGCTGCCTCTCCCCAACCACCCTGAGATGGGCTGCCTGTCCCCACCCTGAGATGGGCTGCCTGTCCCCACCCTGAGATGGGCTGCCTCTCCCCAACCACCCTGAGATGGGCTGCCTGTCCCCACCCTGAGATGGGCCGCCTGTCCCCACCCTGAGATGGGGTGTCTGTCCCCACCCTGAGATGGGCTGTCTGTCCCCACCCTGAGATGGACTGTCATTCCCCACCCTGAGATGAGCTGCTGAGATGGGCCGTCTGTCCCCACCCTGAGATGGGCTGCCGAGATGGGCCGTCTGTCCTCACGCTGAGATGGGCCGCCTGTCCCCACCCTGGGATGGGCTGTCTGTCCCCACCCGGAGATGGGCGTGCTGCCTGTCCCCACCCTGAGATGGGCTGCCTGTTCCCACCCTGAGATGGACTGCCTGTCCCCACCCTGAGATGGGCTGCCTGTCCCCACCCTGAGATGGGCTGCCTGTCCCCACCCTGAGATGGGCTGCCTGTCCCCACCCTGAGATGGGCTGCCTGTCCCCACCCTGAGATGGGCTGCCTGTCCCCACCCTGAGATGGGCTGCCTGTCCCCACCCTGAGATGGGCTGCCTGTTCCCACCCTAAGATGGGCTGCCTGTCCCCACCCTGAGATGGGCTGCCTGTTTGTCCCCACCCTGAGATGGGCTGCCTGTCCCCACCCTGAGATGGGCTGCCTGTCCCCACCCTGAGATGGGCTGCCTGTCCCCACCCGGAGATGGGCTGTCTGTCCCCACCCTGAGCTGGGCTGCCTGTCCCCACCCTGAGATGGGCTGCCTGTCCCCACCCTGAGATGGGCTGCCTGTCCCCACCCTGAGATGGGCTGCCTGTACCCACCCTGAGATGGGCTGCCTGTACCCACCCTGAGATGGGCTGCCTGTCCCCACCCTGAGATGGGCCGTCTGTCCCCACCCACCCTGAGATGGGCTGCCTGTCCCCACCCTGAGATGGGCTGCCTGTCCCCACCCTGAGATGGGCTGCCTGTCCCCACCCTGAGATGGGCCGTCTGTCCCCACCCACCCTGAGATGGGCTGCCTGTCCCCACCCTGAGATGGGCTGCCTGTCCCCACCCTGAGATGGGCTGCCTGTCCCCACCCTGAGATGGGCTGCCTGTCCCCACCCTGAGATGGGCCGCCTGTCCCCAACCACCCTGAGATGTGCCGCCTGTCCCCAACCACCCTGAGATGGGCTGCCTGTTCCCACCCTAAGATGGGCTGCCTGTCCCCACCCTGAGATGGGCTGCCTGTCCCCACCCTGAGATGGGCTGCCTGTCCCCACCCTGAGATGGGCTGCCTGTTCCCACCCTGAGATGGGCTGCCTTTTCCACACCCTGAGATGGGCTGCCTGTCCCCACCCTGAGATGGGCTGCTTGTTCCCACCCTGAGATGGGCTGCCTGTCCCCACCCTGAGATGGGCTGCCTGTTCCCACCCTGAGATGGGCTGCCTGTCCCCACCCTGAGATGGGCTGCCTTTTCCCCACCCTGAGATGGGCTGCCTTTTCCACACCCTGAGATGGGCTGCCTGTCCCCACCCTGAGATGGGCTGCTTGTTCCCACCCTGAGATGGGCTGCCTGTCCCCACCCTGAGATGGGCTGCCTGTCCCCACCCTGAGATGGGCTGCCTGTCCCCACCCTGAGATGGGCTGCCTGTTCCCACCCTGAGATGGGCTGCCTTTTCCACACCCTGAGATGGGCTGCCTGTCCCCACCCTGAGATGGGCTGCTTGTTCCCACCCTGAGATGGGCTGCCTGTCCCCACCCTGAGATGGGCTGCCTGTTCCCACCCTGAGATGGGCTGCCTGTCCCCACCCTGAGATGGGCTGCCTGTCCCCACCCTGAGATGGGCTGCCTGTCCCCACCCTGAGATGGGCTGCCTGTCCCCACCCTGAGATGGGCTGCCTGTCCCCACCCTGAGATGGGCTGCCTGTCCCCACCCTGAGATGGGCTGCCTGTCCCCACCCTGAGATGGGCTGCCTGTCCCCACCCTGAGATGGGCTGCCTGTCCCCACCCTGAGATGGGCTGCCTGTCTGTCCCCACCCTGAGATGGGCTGCCTGTCTGTCCCCACCCTGAGATGGGCTGCCTGTCTGTCCCCACCCTGAGATGGGCTGCCTGTCTGTCCCCACCCTGAGATGGGCTGCCTGTCCCCACCCTGAGATGGGCCGTCTGTCCCCACCCTGAGATGGGCCGTCTGTCCCCACCCTGAGATGGGCCGCCTGTCCCCACCCTGAGATGGGCTGTCTGTCCCCACCCTGAGCTGGGCTGCCTGTCCCCACCCTGAGATGGGCTGCCTGTCCCCACCCTGAGATGGGCTGCCTGTCCCCACCCTGAGATGGGCTGCCTGTCCCCACCCTGAGATGGGCCGTCTGTCCCCACCCACCCTGAGATGGGCTGCCTGTCCCCAGCCTGAGATGGGCTACCTGTCCCCACCCTGAGATGGGCTGCCTGTCCCCACCCTGAGATGGGCTGCCTGTCCCCACCCTGAGATGGGCTGTCTGTCCCCACACTGAGATGGGCTGTCTGTCCCCACCCTGAGATGGGCCGTCTGTCCCCACCCTGAGATGGGCTGCCTGTCCCCACCCGGAGAAGGGCTGCCTGTCCCCACCCGGAGATCGGCTGTCTGTCCCCACCCTGAGCTGGGCTGCCTGTCCCCACCCTGAGATGGGCTGCCTGTCCCCACCCTGAGATGGGCTGCCTGTCCCCACCCTGAGATGAGCTGCCTCTCCCCAACCACCCTGAGATGGGCTGCCTGTCCCCACCCTGAGATGGGCTGCCTGTCCCCACCCTGAGATGGGCTGCCTCTCCCCAACCACCCTGAGATGGGCTGCCTGTCCCCACCCTGAGATTGGCTACCTGTCCCCACCCTGAGATGGGCCGCCTGTCCCCACCCTGAGATGGGCTGTCTGTCCCCACCCTGAGATGGGCTGTCTGTCCCCACCCTGAGATGGACTGTCTGTCCCCACCCTGAGATGAGCTGCTGAGATGGGCCGTCTGTCCCCACCCTGAGATGGGCTGCCGAGATGGGCCGTCTGTCCTCACGCTGAGATGGGCCGCCTGTCCCCACCCTGGGATGGGCTGTCTGTCCCCACCCGGAGATGGGCGTGCTGCCTGTCCCCACCCTGAGATGGGCTGCCTGTTCCCACCCTGAGATGGGCTGCCTGTCCCCACCCTGAGATGGGCTGCCTGTCCCCACCCTGAGATGGGCTGCCTGTCCCCACCCTGAGATGGGCTGCTTGTCCCCACCCTGAGATGGGCTGCCTGTCCCCACCCTGAGATGGGCTGCCTGTCCCCACCCTGAGATGGGCTGCCTGTCCCCTCCCTGAGATGGGCTGCCTGTCTGTCCCCACCCTGAGATGGGCTGCCTGTCTGTCCCCACCCTGAGATGGGCTGCCTGTCTGTCCCCACCCTGAGATGGGCTGCCTGTCCCCACCCTGAGATGGGCCGTCTGTCCCCACCCTGAGATGGGCTGCCTGTCCCCACCCTGAGATGGGCTGTCTGTCCCCACCCTGAGCTGGGCTGCCTGTCCCCACCCTGAGATGGGCTGCCTGTCCCCACCCTGAGATGGGCTGCCTGTCCCCACCCTGAGATGGGCTGCCTGTCCCCACCCTGAGATGGGCCGTCTGTCCCCACCCACCCTGAGATGGGCTGCCTGTCCCCACCCTGAGATGGGCTGCCTGTCCCCACCCTGAGATGGGCTGCCTGTCCCCACCCTGAGATGGGCTGTCTGTCCCCACCCTGAGATGGGCTGTCTGTCCCCACCCTGAGATGGGCCGTCTGTCCCCACCCTGAGATGGGCTGCCTGTCCCCACCCGGAGATGGGCTGCCTGTCCCCACCCTGAGATGGGCTGTCTGTCCCCACCCTGAGCTGGGCTGCCTGTCCCCACCCTGAGCTGGGCTGCCTGTCCCCACCCTGAGATGGGCTGCCTGTCCCCACCCTGAGATGGGCTGCCTGTCCCCACCCTGAGATGGGCTGCCTGTCCCCACCCTGAGATGGGCCGTCTGTCCTCACCCACCCTGAGATGGGCTGCCTGTCCCCACCCTGAGATGGGCTGCCTGTCCCCACCCTGAGATGGGCTGCCTGTCCCCACCCTGAGATGGGCTGCCTGTCCCCACCCTGAGATGGGCTGCCTGTCCCCACCCTGAGATGGGCTGTCTGTCCCCACCCTGAGATGGGCTGTCTGTCCCCACCCTGAGATGGGCCGTCTGTCCCCACCCTGAGATGGGCTGCCTGTCCCCACCCGGAGATGGGCTGTCTGTCCCCACCCTGAGCTGGGCTGCCTGTCCCCACCCTGAGATGGGCTGCCTGTCCCCACCCTGAGATGGGCTGCCTGTCCCCACCCTGAGATGAGCTGCCTCTCCCCAACCACCCTGAGATGGGCTGCCTGTCCCCACCCTGAGATGGGCTGCCTGTCCCCACCCTGAGATGGGCTGCCTCTCCCCAACCACCCTGAGATGGGCTGCCTGTCCCCACCCTGAGATTGGCTGCCTGTCCCCACCCTGAGATGGGCTGCCTGTCCCCACCCTGAGATGGGCTGCCTGTCCCCACCCTGAGATGGGCTGCCTGTCCCCACCCTGAGATGGGCTGCCTGTCCCCACCCTGAGATGGGCTGCCTCTCCCCAACCACCCTGAGATGGGCTGCCTGTCCCCACCCTGAGATGGGCTGCCTGTCCCCACCCTGAGATGGGCCGTCTGTCCCCACCCTGAGATGGGCCGCCTGTCCCCACCCTGAGAGGGGCCGCCTGTCCCCACCCTGAGAGGGGCCGCCTGTCCCCACCCTGAGATGGGCTGCCTGTCCCCACCCTGAGATGGGCTGCCTGTCCCCACCCTGAGATGGGCTGCCTGTCCCCACCCTGAGATGGGCCGCCTGTCCCCACCCTGAGATGGGCCGCCTGTCCCCACCCTGAGATGGGCCGCCTGTCCCCACCCTGAGATGGGCCGCCTGTCCCCACCCTGAGATGGGCCGCCTGTCCCCACCCTGAGATGGGCCGCCTGTCCCCACCCTGAGATGGGCCGCCTGTCCCCACCCTGAGAGGGGCAGCCTGTCCCCACCCTGAGATGGGCTGCCTGTCCCCACCCTGAGATGGGCCGCCTGTCCCCACCCTGAGATGGGCCGCCTGTCCCCACCCTGAGAGGGGTCGCCTGTCCCCACCCTGAGCGTTGAGGATTCATCATGCAGACGCCGTAGAGCAGCCAGATTTAGACATCTCATATCATTTAACAGTTCCATTTCACGTCATGCTGTTCATACAAATCGTTTATTATCATTTACCGGTTTTCTCACAATTATTTATCCCGAGAAAAGGGAGTGGTTTTGCATGATAAATCCCGGTAAATCTCGGTTTCCTGCCATTCAACCCTAATGGGCAGTCCAAACAAAGGATCCAGGTCCGGGAAGTCAAATTTCTGGTTGAATTTCAGGTGAGTGAACACTGATCTAATATCCAAAAGGTATTTTCCACTGCAGGTAATAGTCTTAGAAACGTTCTGAGCAAATAATGTAAGAAATAACACACAAGGAGATAGAAAGAGGGCTTGTGCAAGGTACCGTAATACAGGTATGAGAGGGGCATTGTACCGTAAAACAGGTATGAGAAGAGCATTCTAATAACACACAAGGAGATAGAAAGAGGGTGACCTTGTGTAAGGTACCGTAATACAGGTATGAGAGGGGCATTGTACCGTAACACAGGTATGAGAAGAGCATTGTACCGTAACACAGGTATGAGGAGAGCATTGTACCGTAATACAGGTATGAGAAGAGCATTATACCGTAATACAGGTATGAGAAGAGCATTATACCGTAATACAGGTATGAGAAGAGCATTCTAACGTAATACAGGTATGAGAAGAGCACTGTACCGTAATACAGGTATGAGAAGAGCATTGTACCGTAACACAGGTATGAGAAGAGCATTGTACCGTAATACAGGTATGAGAAGGGCATTGTACTGTAATACAGGTATGAGAAGAGCATTCTAACGTAATACAGGTATGAGAAGAGCACTGTACCGTAATACAGGTATGAGAGGGGCATTATACAGTAATACAGGTATGATTAGAGCATTATACCGTAATACAGGTATGAGAGGGGCATTATACCGTAATACAGGTATGATAAGAGCATTCTAACGTAATACAGGTATGATAGGAGCATGATACCCTAATACAGGTATGAGAAGAGCATGATACCCTAATACAGGTATGAGAAGAGCATGATACCCTAATACAGGTATGAGAAGAGCATGATACCCTAATACAGGTATGAGAAGAGCATGATACCCTAATACAGGTATGAGAAGAGCATGATACCCTAATACAGGTATGAGAAGAGCACTGTACCGTAATACAGGTATGAGAAGAGCATTAGAATCCCCACGTACCCTCGAACAGGAAGGTCTCGTTCCAGTGAGGGTTGAGGTTCTTCCTCTTCACCTTGGTCTCCAGCTTGTGCTTCTTGTCCGGCAGCAGGTAGAGCTTGACGAAGGGGTCAGAGGTCCCAGAGAAGTCCTTGGCAGGGAGCTCCTGACCCTTCATAATAACAACAACATATGTCAATTAGCAGTCGTTACTTCAAGTAAAGCGTACATACAATTTCGTAGACGTTGTCTTGAGGGGGAATTAAAAACCCACAATTCTGGCTTTGTAACCGTGTCACTGATACCTTGAGAATCTTGACGGTCAGGGTGGAGTCCTGGAAGCTGTAGCCAACCGAGAACTGGATCCGCCCCAGCTTCTCACAGATAGGACCTTCACCGTCGTCATCCTCAGAGCCTGGGGACAACTGGGGTGTTTGGGGGGGGGGGGGGGGGGGGCAGACGAATACAAACAGAAGCTCAGGATGAAAATCTATACACACGCAGACAGACGCACGTACACACAACACATACACACAATCTTTTCACACACACAGCTCTTTGTTGACTACAGACAGTGGGAGTGGAGGTGGTGGGGTGCCAGCCAGGGTCTTGGGTGTCTGGAGAGTGGAGGTGGTGGGGTGCTAGCTGGATTTTGGGGTGTCTCGTCTTATCATGGTGGCTGGCTGGGGGCCACTGAGAGGGATGTTTTATCATGGTGGCTGGCTGGGGGCCACTGAGAGGGATGTTTTATCATGGTGGCTGGCTGGGGGCCACTGAGAGGGATGTTTTATCATGGTGGCTGGCTGGGGGCCGCTGAGAGAGATGTTTTATCATGGTGGCTGGCTGGGGGCCCACTGAGAGAGATGTTTTATCATGGTGGCTGGCTGGGGGCCGCTGAGAGAGATGTTTTATCATGGTGGCTGGCTGGGGGCCGCTGAGAGAGATGTTTTATCATGGTGGCTGGCTGGGGGCCACTGAGAGGGATGTTTTATCATGGTGGCTGGCTGGGGGCCGCTGAGAGAGATGTTTTATCATGGTGGCTGGCTGGGGGCCCACTGAGAGAGATGTTTTATCATGGTGGCTGGCTGGGGGCCACTGAGAGGGATGTTTATCATGGTGGCTGGCTGGGGGCCCGCTGAGAGAGATACTGACATGAAGCAGACTGAAGCACTTTCATTTACCCACTAATGTCCTTAGGAGGCTGAGGAGTCTCTCTCTCTCTCTCTCTCTCTCTCTCTCTCTCTCTCTCTCTCTCTCTCTCGGTCTCTGTCCCTCTCTCTCTCTCTCTCTCTCTCTCTCTCGGTCTCTGTCCCTCTCTCTCTCTCTCTCTCCTCTCTCTCTCTCTCTCTCTCTCCCTCTCTCTCTCTCTCTCTCTCTCTCTCTCTCTGTCTCTCTCTCTCTCTCTCTCTCTCTCTCTCTCTCTCTCTCTCTCTCTCTCTCTCTCTCTGTCCCTCTCTCTCTCTCGGTCTCTGTCCCTCTCTCTCTCTCGGTCTCTGTCCCTCTCTCTCTCTCGGTCTCTGTCCCTCTCTCGGTCTCTGTCCCTCTCTCTCTCTCTCCGTCTCTGTCCCTCTCTCTCTCTCCTCTCTCTCTCTCTCTCTCCCTCTCTCTCTCTCTCTCTCCCTCTCTCTCTCTCTCTCTCTCTCTCTCTCTCTCTCCCTCTCTCTCTCTCCCTCTCTCTCTCTCCCTCTCTCTCTCTCCCTCTCTCTCTCTCCCTCTCTCTCCTCCCTCTGTCTCTGTCCCTCTGTCTCTGTCCCTCTGTCTCTGTCCCTCTGTCTCTGTCCCTCTGTCTCTGTCCCTCTGTCTCTGTCCCTCTGTCTCTGTCCCTCTGTCTCTGTCCCTCTGTCTCTGTCCCTCTGTCTCTGTCCCTCTGTCTCTGTCCCTCTGTCTCTGTCCCTCTGTCTCTGTCCCTCTGTCTCTGTCCCTCTGTCTCTGTCCCTCTCTCTCTCCTCTCTCTCTCTCTCTCTCCTCTCTCTCTCTCTCTCTCTCTCTCTCTCTCTCTCTCTCTCTCTCTCTCTCTCTCTCTCTCTCTCTCTCTCTCTCTCTCTCCTCTCTCTCTCTCTCTCTCTCTCTCTCTCTCTCTCTCTCTCTCTCTCTCTCTCTCTCCTCTCTCTCTCTCTCTCTCTCTCTCTCTCTCTCTCTCTCTCTCTCTCTCTCTCTCTCTCTCTCTCTCTCTCTCTCTCTCTCTCTCTCTCTCTCTCTCTCTCTCTCTCTCTCTCTCTCTCTCTCTCTCTCTCTCTCTCTCTCTCTCTCTCTCTCTCCTCTCTCTCTCTCTCTCTCTCTCTCTCTCTCCTCTCTCTCTCTCTCTCTCTCTCTCTCTCTCTCTCTCTCTCATATATTCTCCCCAAGTCCCCCTATGTTTTTATATATTCTCATACCTCTCAGCTGGAATGAGAATTTAGGGAATTAAAATTATCTTAACCTTTCTCTCCCTCCTTTATCACAGCTGATATGCTAATTGATAGCAACATCAGCGCACAGACAGAGAGAAAGATTCTCCTGCACTTGCTGCTGTCATTATCCCTGCACTGTATTCTCACTGTCCCTCCCTCCCTCCCTCCCAGTTCCTTGATACTGCACTACGAGCCCTGCTCAAAAGTAGTTTACTATATAGAGAATAGGGTGCCATTTGGGATGCAGACTTGGTCTTAAAACCCTACTCTTAGCTGACAAGGACCATGTCTCCGGTGAGTGAGTTCTGCCCCTGAACAAAGCAGTTAACCCACTGCTCTTAGGCCGTCATTGTAAAATAAGAATTTGTTCTTAACTGACTTGCCTAAATAAAAAAACATAGTAATGGGAGCAGCATGTTTATGCAAACCAACCGTTTAACCACCTGATGGACCAATCAAAGGGTTTGACCAGGATTAAGAACCCCTGTTTTAGGCTAGTGATAGGTGGGTTTCGTATCTTGAGACCACATATTGTGTACTGTACACCTATCCAGTCCTCTCAGATCTAGCCAAGTTCCCAGGGGGTAGAGGGTTGGCACTAGGGGATGAATAAGGATTTGTGGTTGATTGTGGGTGTAGGAGGAGGAATAGGAGGAGGAATAGGAGCAGGAGTAGGAGGTGGAGGAGGAAGGGAAGGAAGAGGAGGAGGAATATGAATAGGAGAAGGAATAGGAATAGGAGGAGGAATAGGAGGAGGAGGAATAGGAGGAGGATGATGAGGAGTAAGAATATGAGGAGGAGGAGGAGGAGGAGGAGGAGGATGAGGAGGAATAGGAGGAGGAGGAGGAATAGGAGGATTAATATGAATAGGAGGATGAGGAATAGGAGGAGGTGGAATAGGAGGAGGTGGAATAGGAGGAGGTGGAATAGGAGGAGGTGGAATAGGAGGAGGAGGAATAGGATGAGGAGGAATTGGAGGAGGAGGAATAGGAGGAGAAATAGGAGGAGGTGAATGAATAGGAGGGAGAGAGAGATGGATAAGGGAGGGAGGAACGATGTGTCGTACCATGACCATGTCTCCGGTGAGTGAGTTGGCCAGATCGGTGACTGAGGAGTGTCCGTCGGGGGGATGGCCCTTGGGACTGTTGCCTGGCTTGTTGCACACGCCCCTGTAGAGAGAGAGGACAGGGTGACCATGGGGCTGACTCCAGACTCCACAGAGAGAGAGAGAGAGAAGGGTCGGAACGGGACGAGGTGAACACCCAGGCCCAGGATGTGCTCATTTGATATATTTGATGTTAGAGCCCTGTCTGATTGTAAGATTGTTACTGAGTCTGGAGTACACACCCAACATGTAGTTGGTATAGAAGTTAGTATAGAAGTTCGTTAGCCTACCTCCTACAAGGATATTCATGCAAATGAATTTAATGGTGGAACATAATGTTATACGAGTGGAACACGAGCCCCTATCAGATGTACCAGGACCTAAACAAACAACATGTTGACAGAAAAGCTCCCCCTAGTCCTCAATACATGTAGAGTGACATAGACAGACATGTATAGTGACATAGACATGTATAGTGACATAGACATGTATAGTGACATAGACAGGCATGTATAGTGACATAGACATGTATAGTGACATAGACATGTATAGTGACATAAACAGACATGTATAGTGACACAGAAAGACATATATAGTGACATAGACAGGCATGTATAGTGACAGCGACATGTATAGTGACATAGACATGTATAGTGACATAGACATGTATAGTGACATAGACATGTATAGTGACATAGACAGACATGTATAGTGACACAGAAAGACATGTATAGTGACATAGACAGACACGTATAGTGACATAGACAGACACGTATAGTGACATAGATAGACACATATAGTGACATAGACAGACATGTATAGTGACATAGACAGACATGTATAGTGACACAAAAAGACATCTATAGTGACATGTATACTATAGACAGACATGTAAATTGACTTGCAGAGGACCTGATGACATTGCGCAGTACGTGTGTCTGTCTGTGTATTGGTGAGAATTCAACGGCAAAACCAAAAGAGCCAGTGTATCCAAATTGTAAAGTTGACACTTGTAGCACACTGTAAAGTTGACACTTGTAGCACACTGTAAAGTTGACACTTGTAGCACACTGTAAAGTTGACACTTGTAGCACACTGTAAAGTTGACACTTGTAGCACACTGTAAAGTTGACACTTGTAGCACACTGTAAAGTTGACACTTGTAGCACACTGTAAAGTTTACACTTGTAGCACACTGTAAAGTTGACACTTGTAGCACACTGTAAAGTTTACACTTGTAGCACACTGTAAAGTCTACACTTGTAGCACACTGTAAAGTTTACACTTGTAGCACACTGTAAAGTTTACACTTGTAGCACACTGTAAAGTTGACACTTGTAGGACACTGTAAAGTTTACACTTGTAGCACACTGTAAAGTCTACACTTGTAGCACACTGTAAAGTTTACACTTGTAGAACACTGTAAAGTTTACACTTGTAGCACACTGTAAAGTCTACACTTGTAGCACACTGTAAAGTTTACACTTGTAGCACACTGTAAAGTTTACACTTGCAGCACACTGTAAAGTTTACACTTGTAGCACACTGTAAAGTTTACACTTGTAGAACACTGTAAAGTTGACACGATATAAACTACCATTGAGACAGTTAAAGCTGGGCTTCTGCTGTACGTCGAGACAGTTATTGAAGTAGATTTTAGTGTGGCGGCCAGTTGTGCAACACCACAATATCATCATAACATTTCCAAACAGAGACAGAAAAAGAAACATAAAAACATTTCGAACAAACTTATAAGACAAGATAGGAGAGTGGGAGAGAGAGAAAGAAGGACATAATGAAAGAGAGAGAGAGAGAGAGAGAGAGGAGGGGCCAGTGAGGGGACCCCGTTTATGCAATGTTAGACTGACTGGACACTGAGACTCCATAGTAGACTGACTGGTCAAGACTGGTCAAGACTGGTCAAGACTGGTCAAGACTGGTCAAGGCACATTGAGAGGAAAGGAAACGATACACTGTTAGGCAACGAAATGAAGTGAAAGAGAGAGAGAGATGGAGAGAGAGCAGCAGACATACATACACGTTAGAGGCTGCAGAGAAGACATACGGAGGAACGAAGAAAGAAAGAACGAAAGAAAAAAATAACCAACCACCGAAGAAGTATAAAAGCTGAGTTAAACATGAATCTGTATTAGAGAGAACAAGCAACGTTAAATAGCATGAACAAAGTGAGGTTAAAGGTTACAGAACGTTCCGGACGAAAACCAAGAGTGACATATTAACAAAACAGCAGCACATTGGGAGAAAAACTGAGCTGCAAGAAAGAAATGAGAAATGAGAGAGAACGAAGGAAAGCCTGGAAACACAAGAAAGGCTTGTTGTTTTGTCAGTTTGATAGGAATAAAGACCAAAAGAAGGAAAGGCTTGGTTTTGTATCAAAGAATAAATACCAAATAAAGGAAGAAGAAGACAGTATAATGAACAGGAAACAGAGGAGGAAATAAATACGCTACAAAAGGGAAAGAAGAGAACATCTAAAAAATACATAGAAGAAGATTAGTCACCGGAAGAAGAAGAAGAATTATCAAGATCAGGAGATATTTAGAAGGAGAGCAGAATGAGAGAGAGAAGGAGAGGAGAGAAGAGAAGGAGAGAGAGGGAGTGGAGGAGAGGAGAGGGGAGGAGAGAAAGAGAGGAGAGGTGAGAAGGAGAGGATAGGAGAGAGGGAGAGGAGAGGAGAGAGAGAGGGAGTGGAGGAGAGAGAGAGAGGGGAGGAGAGGAGGAGAGGAGAGAAGGAGAGGAGAGAAGGAGAGGAGAGGAGAGAGGGAGTGGAGGAGAGAGAGAGAAAATTAGAGGAGAGAGGGAGTGGAGGAGAGAAAGAGAGAGAGGAGAGATGAAAGAGAGGGAGCGGAGGAGAGAGAGAGAGAGAGAGAGCAAGAGAGAGAGATATCAAGAGTGAGAGAGAGACAGAGCGAAGGGGAGACAGAGCGAAAGAGAGAAAGAAAGAGAGAGAGAGACAGAGCGAAATAGAGAGAAAGAGAGAAAGCTAGAGCGAGTAGGAGAGAGAGAAATGTAGATATACCACACACAAACATAATATAACACAAAACATAAAAAGACAGGAGAGGAGAATTGTAAATCTAAAGGACACACATTTAGAGTGTTACTGAAGAGGGAGATATTAGTTATGGAATGATAGAAACTGTGTCCCGACAGAGTACTTTTATCCACTTACAATACTGACAACTGATTGGTCCAGACCCAGGAAGTATAACACTCTAAAGGTGTGGCTTGGGAAGGTGGAGTCACAGCACAGATCTGGCATTGGTAACGTGCATATATCATATATAAGCAAGTGTCACTCAGGTGTCACTATCAAAGAGTGAGGGCAATGCCTTGGGACAGGCAGGACACAAGCAAGGACCTCCCAAAAAAACTTTCTGTCTGTCCAGAATTCTGTCTATTGACAATTCAGAGGATGTTTGTTTTTGAAGGAGTATTGTCCTGTATGTTTTGTGTAATTTGTGTGAAGAAGAAAATCACAATTCAAGTTGAAAGAAAACTGATTGTGTACTAATTTGCAGAAGACGACACAGACAGAACCAGATTTTAAACTACTGACATAGAGACAGACAGAGAAAGCAAGCAAAGCAAGACAGACGGACGGACAGACAGACAGACAGACAGACAGACAGATGGACAGGCACCAGAGAGAGAGAGAGAGAGAGGAGGGGAAGAGGGGAGGAGGAAGGGTGTTATCAAGGACAGGGGAGGGTGGGTTGTTCTCAATTAGTGTTATTGGTATTATTTTTTTAATTGAGGTAACAGCATTGAAAGAGGCCGGCTAGTTTAACTCTAGGTGGAGAGGTTGAGAGAGGTTGAGGGGAGAATGAAAATACTTAGTTTTAACCTCAGGTCTATAACCTCAGGTCTGAGAATGAATGAACTCTAAGTATTGACAACACAAGGAGAGACTCTCAACTACACCTCCCTCCTCCTTTCCCTCCTCCTCTATCGATAGAGGTCTTCAATAATTCATTGTCCTTCATGCTTCATTCAGGGGGTGCAGTGGGCAGTCACAATGCATTCTCAGGTATGTAGGTTGGGAGCTAGATGTTTGTTGGAAGCCAGCTGTAGGTTGGGAGCTAGCTGTGGGTTGGGAGCTAGCTGTAGGTTGGGAGCTAGCTGTGGGTTGGGAGCTAGCTGTAGGTTGGGAGCTAGCTGTAGGTTGGGAGCTAGCTGTGGGTTGGGAGCTAGCTGTAGGTTGGGAGCTAGCTGTGGGTTGGGAGCTAGCTGTAGGTTGGGAGCTAGCTGTAGGTTGGGAGCTAGCTGTAGGCTGGGAGCTAGCTGTAGGTTGGGAGCTAGCTGTAGGCTGGGAGCTAGCTGTAGGTTGGGAGCTAGCTGTAGGTTGGGAGCTAGCTGTGGGTTGGGAGCTAGCTGTAGGTTGGGAGCTAGCTGTGGGTTGGGAGCTAGCTGTAGGTTGGGAGCTAGCTGTGGGTTGGGAGCTAGCTGTGGGTTGGGAGCTAGCTGTGGGTTGGGAGCTAGCTGTAGGTTGGGAGCTAGCTGTAGGTTGGGAGCTAGCTGTAGGTTGGGAACTAGCTGTAGGTTGGGAGCTAGCTGTAGGTTGGGAGCTAGCTGTGGGTTGGGAGCTAGCTGTGGGTTGGGAGCTAGCTGTAGGTTGGGAGCTAGCTGTAGGTTGGGAGCTAGCTGTAGGTTGGGAACTAGCTGTAGGTTGGGAGCTAGCTGTAGGTTGGGAACTAGCTGTAGGTTGGGAGCTAGCTGTAGGTTGGGAGCTAGCTGTAGGTTGGGAGCTAGCTGTGTGTTCGGAGCTAGCTGTGTGTTGGATGGTGGTGCATCCAGGGGAGTGATCTACCTACCCTCTCTGTTTCTACCTACCAGACCTGTTTCTACCTACCAGACCTGTTTTCTACCTACCAGACCTGTTTCTACCTACCAGACCTGTTTCTACCTGCCAGACCTGTTTCTACCTACCATCCCTGTTTCTACCTACCAGACCTGTTTCTACCTACCATCCCTGTTTCTACCTACCAGACCTGTTTTCTACGTACCAAACCTGCTCTAAGGTAAGATGTGAAAGCTAGCTGTGTGATACACAGTGATGTATCCAGGAGAATGATCTACCTACCAGCTCTGTTCCTGCTCTATAACTGAAGTTTCCCCTAGGTACAGATCTAGGATCAGCTTCCCCTCACCTAATCCTGACCTTAACCATTAGTGGGGGAAAATATACAAACTGACCCCAAGATCGGTGTCTAGGGGCAACTTCACCTTACTCCCTCTTACAACCAACCTACTTTACAACACCTAACCTGACTGATAGATGTCTCCAGGGCAGGCTGACTGATAGAGGGATGTCTCCAGGGCAGGCTGACTGATAGAGGGATGTCTCCAGGGCAGGCTGACTGATAGAGGGATGTCTCCAGGGCAGGCCGACTGATTTTTGTCTCTACTGGTGTTGAAGCTCAGGACTAAGGATGGAGGATGAGAAGGAATTTAGAAACCACTGCACCACTGTCTAGAATGGATTGTGTTGGATCAGCAAATACATGGTTCAATCACAATCCCCCAAAGAACAATACTATACAACTATACTATATGACCCTCCGCACAAGGTACCATCGGCTAAAGCTATGATGTTGAAATACCCATTTACTCTGTTCCATCTCACTGTGCAATCCCCTGCCTCATCAGCCCAGCCAGGCAATTTATAAACTTGATCTCCACTATAAAATACATTATCTCCCATTTCTTTCAGACTAGAAATTGGTTTTCAACAGCAGAGATTTATATGAACCTTGCTGTCTGTCTCTCTGACATGTGCAACATTGTTTCAGTATTGAAAATCGATCTCCAGCTGTCCCATGGTAAAGAACGTGTCGGAGTCGGGAGTTGGGATGAGACAGGCTGGCAGGTTGTCTCAGCCAGTGGAAATCATGAATCAGTATCATTTTTATGGATATATATATATATATATATATATATACAAATAAATATCACTAGAAAACAGCTTAAACAAATGCAAATGCAGCTACTTTGCTGTTATTCTGGCTGCACTGTTTGACGTGACTGTAAGTTAGCCGTAGTTGGCTAGCTAGCAAGGGATAAGAACGTTGCCAGCCAGTATGGCAATGGAACATTTAGAACCAAAGACTGGGTCGCGTCCATAGATACAGAACAAAAAGACTGAACGACTGGGTCGCGTCCATAGATACAGAACAAAAAGACTGAACGACTGGGTCGCGTCCCATAGATACAGAACAAAAAGACTGAACGACTGGGTCGCGTCCATAGATCCAGAACAAAAAGACTGAACGACTGGGTCGCGTCCATAGATACAGAACAAAAAGACTAAACGACTGGGTCGAGTCCATAGATACAGAACAAAAAGACTGAACGACTGGGTCCCGTCCATAGATACAGAACAAAAAGACTGAACGACTGGGTTGCGTCCATAGATACAGAACAAAAAGACTGAACGACTGGGTCACGTCCATAGATACAGAACAAAAAGACTGAATGACTGGGTCGCGTCCATAGATACAGAACAAAAAGACTGAACGACTGGGTCGTGTCCATAGATACAGAACAAAAAGACTGAATGACTGGGTCACGTCCATAGATACAGAACAAAAACACTGAACGACTGGGTCGCGTCCATAGATACAGAACATAAAGACTGAACGACTGGGTCGCGTCCATAGAAACAGAACAAAAAGCCTGAACGACTGGGTCGCGTCCATAGATACAGAACATAAAGACTGAATGACTGGGTCGCGTCCATAGATACAGAACAAAAAGACTGAACGACTGGGTCGTGTCCATAGATACAGAACAAAAAGACTGAATGACTGGGTCACGTCCATAGATACAGAACAAAAAGACTGAACGACTGGGTCCCGTCCATAGATACAGAACAAAAAGACTGAACGACTGGGTCCCGTCCATAGATACAGAACAAAAAGACTGAACGACTGGGTCGCGTCCATAGATACAGAACATAAAGACTGAATGACTGGGTCGCGTCCATAGATACAGAACAAAAAGACTGAACGACTGGGTCGTGTCCATAGATACAGAACAAAAAGACTGAACGACTGGGTCACGTCCATAGATACAGAACAAAAAGACTGAACGACTGGGTCGCGTCCCATAGATACCGAACAAAAAGACTGAACGACTGGGTCACGTCCATAGATACAGAACAAAAAGACTGAACGACTGGGTCACGTCCATAGATACAGAACAAAAAGACTGAATGACTGGGTCACGTCCATAGATACAGAACAAAAAGACTGAACGACTGGGTCACGTCTCTGGCAACCGAACCGATAGAACGAATGACCAGCCGACTTGGGTAGCAACTCTAGATTTGTGTCGGGACTATATCTACGTGGAAGGATGAAATTGCAGCAATACATTAATCAAAACTACATTTTTAATGAAAATATGAAAATCATTCTTTGAAAATGTTGGTAACCCGTTGTATAAAAGTGATAATGTCCTCGAAGTCTATGTTTGTTAGATCCGACTTTGTCTCGTGTCTCCAAACAACGGCTTCTCTGGCATTATCACTTAACTATATGAGTATACAATATGACTATGCTATACTATATGACTATCCTATCCTATATGACTAAACTGTATTATATGACTATACTATATGACTATACGAAATGAGTATACAATATAACTATGCTATACTATATGACCATACTATACTATATGACTATACTATCCTATATGACTATACTATACTATATGACTATACCAAACTATATGACTATACTATATGACTATACGAAATGAGTATACAATATAACTATGCTATACTATATGACCATACTATACTATATGACTATACTATATGACTATACCACACTATACTATATGACTATACATACTATGTGACTATACTATATGACTATACCATATGACTATTCTATGCCACTACACTATATACCAATACCATATGTATATACAATACTATATGACTATAACATATGACTATACTATCCTATACTATATAACAATACTATACTATATGGCAATACTATACCATGTGACAATACTATATGACAATACTATGTGACTATACTATTTGGCTATACTATATGACTATATTATACTATCTGACTATACTATATGACTATACTATATGACTATGCTATATGACTATACTATATGACTACACTATATGACTATACTATATGACTATACTATATGACTATACTATATGACTATACTATATGACTATACTATATGACTATACTATATGACTATACTATACTATTTGACTATACTATATGCCTATACTATATGACTATACTATATGACTATATTATACTATTTGACTATACTATATGCATATACTATATGACTATACTATTTGACTATACTATATGACTATACTATATGGCTATACTATATGACTATACTATACTATTTGACTATACTATAGGACTTTACTATTTGACTATACTATATGACTAAACTATACCATTTGACTATACTCTACTATATACTGTAGTATATGGCTATACTATACAACTATACTCTATGACTATCCTATATTACTATACTATAATATATGACTATACTATACAATATGACTATACTGCACTAAATGACAATACTATAATATGTGACAATACTATATGGCAATACTATGTGACTATACTATATGACTATATTATACTATATGCCTATACTATATGACTATACTATATAACTATACTACATGACAATACTATATGGATATGCTATATGACTATACTATAATATATGACTATACTATATGACTATACCGTATGCCTATACTATACTATAATATATGACTATACTATATGACTATACCGTATGCCTATACTATACTATATGGCTTTAATATATGACTATATTATATTATACTATATGACAATACTATACCATAAGACAATACTATACTATGTGACAATACTATATGACAATAATATGTGACTATACTAAATTACTATGCTATATGACTATATTATACTATATGACTATACTGTATGCATATACTATATGCATATACTATATGACTATACTATACTATACTATAATATATGACTATACTATACTATAATATATGGCTATACTATACTATACCATACGACAATACTATACCATACTATACTATTTGACTATACTATGCTATAATATATGACTATACTATACTGTATGACTATACTATACTATAATATATGACTATACTATACTATACCATATGACACTACTATACTATGTGACAATACTATACTATGTGACACTACTATATGCCAATACTATATGACTGCACTGTGCTATTTGACTATACTATATGACGATACTATACTATATGACTATGCTATAAGCCTATACTATATGACTATACTATATGCCTATACGATACTATACTATAATATATGACTATACTATACTATAATATATGACTATACTACACTATACTATATGACTATACTATACGACTATGCTATACTATAATATATGACAATACTATACTATACTATACTATATGCCTATACTATACTATACTATAATATATGACCATACTATACTATACTATATGACTATACTACACTATACTATATGACTATAATATACTATAATATATGACTATACTATACTATACTATACCATATGACAATACTATACTATGTGACACTACTATATGCCAATACTATATGACTGCACTGTACTATTTGACTATACTATATGACGATACTATACTATATGACACTACTATTTGCCAATACTATATAACTATACTATTTGACTATACTTTATGACTGTATTATACTATATGACTATACTGTATGACAATACCATATGACTATACTATGTGACAATGCTATACTACATGGCTATACTATATGACTATACCATAATATATGACTATTCTACATAACTATACTATACAACTATACCTTATGACTATACTATACTATACTATACTATACTATACTATACTATACTATCTCGCTCGGCAGACTACACATCATCAGAGAGCAGAGAGGAAATGTACAATTCAAAAATCGTGCTACTGGTGACAAAACAAAGACTATGTGATTATACTATATTACTATACTATATGACTATACTATACTACACTGCTCAAAAAAATAAAGGGAACACTAAAATAACACATCCTAGATCTGAATGAATGAAATATTCTTATTAAATACTTTTTCTTTACATAGTTGAAAGTGCTGACAACAAAATCACACAAAAATTATCAATGGAAATCAAATTTGGAGGTCTGGATTTGGTCTGGATTTGGAGTCACACTCAAAATTAAAGTGGAAAACCACACTACAGGCTGATCCAACTTTGATGTAATGTCCTTAAAACAAGTCAAAATGAGGCTCAGTAGTGTTTGTGGCCTCCACGTGCCTGTATGACCTCCCTACAACGCCTGGGCATGCTCCTGATGAGGTGGCGGATGGTCTCCTGAGGGATCTCCTCCCAGACCTGGACTAAAGCATCCGCCAACTCCTGGACAGTCTGTGGTGCAACGTGGCGTTGGTGGATGGAGCGAGACATGATGTCCCAGATGTGCTCAATTGGATTCAGGTCTGGGGAACGGGCGGGCCAGTCCATAGCATCAATGCCTTCCTCTTGCAGGAACTGCTGACACACTCCAGCCACATGAGGTCTAGCATTGTCTTGCATTAGGAGGAACCCAGGGCCAACCGCACCAGCATATGGTCTCACAAGGGGTCTGAGGATCTCATCTCGGTACCTAATGGCAGTCAGGCTACCTCTGGCGAGCACATGGAGGGCTGTGCGGCCCCACAAAGAAATGCCACCCCACACCATGACTGACCCACCGCCAAACCGGTCATGCTGGAGGATGTTGTAGGCAGCAGAACGTTCTCCACGGCGTCTCCAGACTCTTTCACGTCTGTCACGTGCTCAGTGTGAACCTGCTTTCATCTAGTGAAGAGCACAGGGCACCAGTGGCGAATTTGCCAATCTTGGTGTTCTCTGGCAAATGCTAAACGTCCTGCACGGTGTTGGGCTGTAAGCACAACCCCCACCTGTGGACGTCAGGCCCTCATACCACCCTCATGGAGTCTGTTTCTGACCGTTTGAGCAGACACATTCACATTTGTGGCCTGCTGGAGGTCATTTTGCAGGGCTCTGGCAGTGCTCCTCCTGCTCCTCCTTGCACAAAGGCGGAGGTAGCGGTCCTGCTGCTGGGTTGTTGCCCTCCTACGGCCTCCTTCACGTCTCCTGATGTACTGGTCTGTCTCCTGGTAGCGCCTCCATGCTCTGGACACTACACTGACAGACACAGCAAACCTTCTTGCCACAGCTCGCATTGATGTGCCATCCTGGATGAGCTGCACTACCTGAGCCACTTGTGTGGGTTGTAGACTCTGTCTCATGCTACCACTAGAGTGAAAGCACCGCCAGCATTCAAAAGTGACCAAAACATTAGCCAGGAAGCATAGGAACTGAGAAGTGGTCTGTGGTCACCACCTGCAGAACCTCTCCTTTATTGGGGTGTCTTGCTAATTGCCTATAATTTCCACCTGTTGTCTATTCCATTTGCACAACAGCATGTGAAATTTATTGTCAATCAGTGTTGCTTCTTAAGTGGAAATTTTGATTTCACAGTAGTGTGATTGACTTGGAGTTACATTGTGTTGTTTAAGTTTTCCCTTTATTTTTTTGAGCAGTGTATATAACAATACTATACTATATGACAATACTATACTATGTGACACTACTATATGAATAATATGTGGCTATACTATATTATATGACTATACTATATGAATATACTATATAACAATGCTATACTACGTGGCTATACTATACCATATGACTACACTATACTATATGACTATACTATATGACTATACTATATGACTATACTTTATGCCTATACTATATGACTACACTATGCTATATGGCTATACTACATAGCTATACTATATGACTATACGTTATTACTATACTGTATGACTACACCATACTATATGACTATACTATACTATATGACTATACTATACGACTGTACTTTATTACTATTCTACATGACTACGCTATACTATATGCCTACACTATACTATATGACTATACTATATGACAACACTATACCATATGACTATACTATATGGCTATACTATACTATACTATATGACTATACTATATGGCTATACTATACTATACTATATGACTATACTTTATGTGTACTATACGGCTATACTATATGACTACACTTTATGACTATACTGTATGCATACACAATACTATAAGACTATACTATATGACTATACTATATGACTATACTATATGACTATACTATATGGCCACACTATACTATATGACTATACTATACTTTATGACTATACTATACTATATGCCTATACTTTATGACTACACTATACTATATGACTATACTGTACGGCTATACTTTATGACTATACTATATGACTATACTTTATGCCTATACTATATGACTACACTATGCTATATGGCTATACTACATAGCTATACTATATGACTATACGTTATTACTATACTGTATGACTACACCATACTATATGACTATACTATACGACTGTACTTTATTACTATTCTACATGACTACGCTATACTATATGCCTACACTATACTATATGACTATACTATATGACAACACTATACCACATGACTATACTATATGGCTATACTATACTATACTATATGACTATACTATATGACTATACTATATGGCCACACTATACTATATGACTATACTATACTATATGCCTATACTATATGACTATACTTTATGACTATACTATACTATATGACTATACTATATGCCTATACTGTACGACTATACTTTATGACAATACTATATGACTATACTTTATGACTATACTTTATGACTATACTTTATGACTATACTATATGACTACACTATACTATATGACTATACTATATGACTATACTATATGACTATACTATATGACTATACTTTATGACTATACTTTATGACTACACTATGTGACTACACTATGCTATTTGACTATGTTACCAGGCTACAGTAGACAACATTAACCATGATGGAGACTCTAACTGTTGTTGTTACCAGGCTACAGTAGACAACATTAACCATGATGGAGACTGTTGTTGTTACCAGGCTACAGTAGACAACATTAACCACGATAGAGACTGTTGTTACCAGGCTACAGTAGACAACATTAACCACGATAGAGACTGTTGTTACCAGGCTACAGTAGACAACATTAACCACGATGGAGACTCTAACTGTTGTTGTTACCAGGCTACAGTAGACAATATTAACCATGATGGAGACTTTTGTTGTTACCAGGCTACAGTAGACAACATTAACCATGATAGAGACTCTAACTGTTGTTGTTACCAGGCTGCAGTAGACAATGGTAACCATGGGGAGGCAGAGTGGACTAAAGTTTTGATGCTCCCACAGCGCAGCTACAGAAAGTAGGGCGGTTGGCATATCAAAGGCTCTGGAAACATAGAGGGCAGATATGAGGTTTATGGGGGAGAGGAGGGGAGAGGGAGAAGAGGGGTAGGGGAGAGGAGAGGAGGGGAGGTGGAGGGGATAGGGAGAGGAGGGGAGAAGGAGAGGAGGGGAGGAGGAGAGAGGGAGAGGAGGGGAGAGGGAGAGGAGGGGAGGTGGAGGGGATAGGGAGAGGAGGGGAGGAGGAGGAGAGAGGGAGAGGAGGGGAGAGGGAGAAGAGGGGTGAGGGAGAGGAGGGGAGAGGAGGGGAGGTGGAGGGGATAGGGAGAGGAGGGGAGAGGGAGAGGGAGGAGGAGAGAGGGAGAGGAGGGGAGAGGGAGAGGAGGGGAGGTGGAGGGGATAGGGAGAGGAGGGGATAGGGAGAGGAGTGGAGGAGGAGAGAGGGAGAGGAGGGGAGAGGGAGAGGAGGGGAGGAGGAGAGAGGGAGAGGAGGGGAAAGGGAGAGGGGTGAGGGAGAGGAGGGGAGAGGGAGAGGAGGGGAGGAGGAGAGAGGGAGAGTAGGGGAGGAGGAGGGGATAGGGAGAGGAGGGGAGGAGAGAGGGAGAGGAGGGGGGAAGGATAGGAGGAAAGAGGGAGAGGGGGGGTGACATGAGGAACAGAGGGTAAGTGAATGGAAGTGTGAAGGCAGCAAACAGGCAGAAACATTGAGAACAACCAACTCAGATAAGAAGAGGATATATGACAGGTACGGGTGTGAGCCTCGCAGAGACACAGGTACACATAAACACACACAGAGACACACAGACAGACAGGACGACATAGAGGAGGCAGGCAAAGGTTGTTTGGGTTTCAACACCGTGACCTGTAATACTACCCTGTGTTTTACCTGACCCAGCGAGAGAGAGGGGGACAGCCGCTCCAAGAAAGAGGGGAATGGGGCAGGGGGGAAAGAGATACATCTCCTCTAGGCTGAGGAGAGACGTGAGAAACACAGCTATCCGTCTTTCAGAGAGCAACAAGATTTCCCTGCACCCCAAGGGAAACACACACACACACACACACACACACACACACACACACACACACACACTCACACACACACACACACACACACACACACACACACACACACACACACACACACACACACACACACACACACACACACACACACACACACACACACACACACACACACACACACACACACACACACACTAATGCCCACCCCCCAACATTGAAACCCATTCATTAAAGCCCCTGCTAGCTAGCCAGCTAGCTCCAACATTCATTAAAACCCCTGCTAGCTAGCCAGCTAGCTCCCACATTCATTAAAGCCCCTGCTAGCTAGCCAGCTAGCTCCCACATTCATTAAAGCCCCTGCTAGCTAGCCAGCTAGCTCCAACATTCATTAAAGCCCCTGCTAGCTAGCCAGCTAGCTCCAACATTCATTAAAGCCCCTGCTATCTAGCCAGCTAGCTCCCACATTCATTAAAGCCCCTGCTAGCTAGCCAGCTAGCTCCCACATTCATTAAAGCCCCTGCTAGCTAGCCAGCTAGCTCCAACATTCATTAAAGCCCCTGCTAGCTAGCCAGCTAGCTCCAATATTCATTATCTTCTCGCTCGGCAGACTACACATCATCAGAGAGCAGAGAGGAAATGTACAATTCAAAAATCGCGCTACTGGTGACAAAACAAAGACTTCTCTGAAAAACAGTGCACTGTATTCACAACCAAACATCATAGTTAACCAGCGTTATCATCCAACACCACCACTGTATTCACACCACACCATAGTATACCAGTACTGTATTCACACCACACCATAGTAAACCAGTACTGTATTCACACCACACCATAGTATACCAGTACTGTATTCACACCACACCATAGTAAACCAGTACTGTATTCACACCACACCATAGTAAACCAGTACTGTATTCACACCACACCATAGTAAACCAGTACTGTATTCACACCACACCATAGTACACCACCACTGTATTCACACCACACCATAGTACACCAGTACTGTATTCACACCACACCATAGTATACCAGTACTGTATTCACAACACACCATAGTAAACCAGTACTGTATTCACACCACACCATAGTAAACCAGTACTGTATTCACACCACACCATAGTAAACCAGTACTGTATTCACACCACACCATAGTAAACCAGTACTGTATTCACACCACACCATAGTAAACCAGTACTGTATTCACACCACACCATAGTAAACCAGTACTGTATTCACACCACACCATAGTAAACCAGTACTGTATTCACACCACACCATAGTAAACCAGTACTGTATTCACACCACACCATAGTAAACCAGTACTGTATTCACACCACACCATAGTAAACCAGTACTGTATTCACACCACACCATAGTACACCAGTACTGTATTCACACCACACCATAGTAAACCAGTACTGTATTCACACCACACCATAGTAAACCAGTACTGTATTCACACCACACCATAACTGGTCCCTGACTTCACTTCTCCAATTATTGTTTTGTATATATTTAGTTACTATTAAAAACGAATAATAATTCTCTCGAGACACAAACTTGGAACAACAACTTACAGATGCAAACAAAGAATGACTATATCTCATCTGCTCAGACCTAGATGCTAACACCTCCAGTCCTAGTGTTAACATGCTAACACCTCCAGTCCTAGTGTCTCCATGCTAACACCTCCAGTCCTAGTGTCTCCATGCTAACACCTCCAGTCCCAGTGTCTACATGCTAACACCTCCAGTCCTAGTGTCTCCATGCTAACACCTCCAGTCCTAGTGTCAACATGCTAACACCTCCAGTCCTAGTGTCTACATGCTAACACCTCCAGTCCTAGTGTCTCCATGCTAACACCTCCAGTCCCAGTGTCTACATGCTAACACCTCCAGTCCTAGTGTCTCCATGCTAACACCTCCAGTCCTAGTGTCTACATGCTAACCCCTCCAGTCCTAGTGTCTACATGCTAACCCCTCCAGTCCTAGTGTCTCCATGCTAACACCTCCAGTCCTAGTGTCTACATGCTAACACCTCCAGTCCTAGTGTCTACATGCTAACACCTCCAGTCCCAGTGTCTGATTTATTGTTTGCCACGTGGACTTAAATTGTACGAAATTGTTTTTCTCCGTCACCCATGCTATTTCAATATTCCAATAATAAATCATTAGATTTTTTTCCATTGTGTTAATTATGGTGGATTGATGGATTTTAGTATACAGTATGTTTTTTCAAGATGAGTGATGAGAAGAGAATCGTCCAGTCCATTGGGTATCTCGTTACAACCCCGTATGTCATGTCTTGAAATATGCAGAATGACAGCCAACTTTCTAGCCCTGCCCATAATTGAATAACTTTATAGTATTCCCAGAAAGCATGGATTATTGACTCATTATTATACTGAACAAAAATATAAACGCAACATGTAACAATGGCAAAGATTGTACTGAGTTACAGTTCATATAAAGATATCAGTCAATTGAAATAAATTCATTAGGCCCTAATCTATGGATTTCACATGACTGGGAATACAGATATGCATCTGTTGGTCACAGATACCTTAAAAAAAGGTAGTGGGAGTGGATCAGAAAACCAGTCAGTATCTGGTGTGACCATCATTTGCCTCATGCAGCGCGACACATCTCCTTCGCATAGAGTTGATCAGGCTGTTGATTGTGGCCTGTGGAATGTTGTCTCGCTCCTCTTCAATGACTGTGTGAAGTTGCTGGATATTGGCGGTAACTGGAACACGCTGTCGTACATGTCAATCAGGAGCATCCCAAACATGCTCAATGGGTGATATGTCTGGTGAGCATGCAGGCCATGGAAGAACTGGGACATTTTCAGCTTCTAGGAATTGTGTACAGATCCTTGTGACACGGGGCCGTGCATTATCATGCTGAAACATGAGGGGATGGCGGCGGATGAATGGCACAACAATGGGCCTCAGGATCTCATCACGGTCTCTCTGTGCATTCAAATTGCCATCCATAAAATGCAATTGTGTTCGTTGTCCGTAGCTTATGTCTGCCCATACCATAACCCCCCCGCCACCATGGGGCACTCTGTTCACAACATTGACATCAGCAAACCGCTTGCCCACACAACGCCATAGACGTGCTCTGCGTGGTCCGCTGGACGTACTGCCAAATTCTCTAAAATGGCATTGGAGGCGGCTTATGGTAGAGAAAGTAACATAACATTATCTGGCAACAGCTCTGGTGGACATTCCTGCAATCAGCATAACAATTGCTGACTGCAGGAATGTAACAAATGAACAAATGAAACTAAATCAATGTATATTTTTCATCATGTAAGGTACAATTCCAAATTTAAAAAAAAATGTCCTTCTTGGGCCATGTGCTGGGATAAAAGGGAAACGGGTGTAGTCTTATTTATCAGGATGCCTACACCTCTGCTGTTACTACAGTAGGTGGCAGCATAGGCGACTCCAACACAGCTCCTAATTAAATGTTCAGTTTATCTTTTTAAAATGGTAACTCTTGCAAGAAAACCACAATCTCTTTAAGTGTTCCGAGAACCATATGCCCCCCCCTCCCATCCCCCCCCATCCCCCATAAGTTGGATTTTGTTGGTCTTTACTTGTGTTAAGAATCAAAGTCAACCTAATCTGTTCCGTCTATCATTGAAGAACCAAGTAAAAATATTTTAGCAGACATTTAGCAGACATATGAGGGAGGTGGGAATTCCATAGAATGGGAGGATCATAGTATAAATACATAGTTATTGTGGACTGTGGGCTGAGCAGACATTACATTTTTTTAAAGTATGTTTTCTTTTCCTATTCTGTCACATCCCAGGACTGATGCTTTCATTAATAACTCTGATAATAATGATTTCATAGAAGTCCCTAACAGTATATATAGACTAGCCCAATGGTGGAAGATCCAGTTCCTCCCTGTTTAACTAGATGCAATTGCTCGACAGAGGTATCACAGTCTCATTCAGACTTAACAGAGTCTCAGTCTGTAAAGCTTAAACTCTAGAAAGGTCCAACCAGTTAGTTAGACACTCTAGTGTTATCTCCCTCCACGTTTTAACTGCTGTAGCAGTTCAAGGCATTTTCATTGCCTTTTATAGACTTCCTGCCTCTATCCTCTCTCTCTCCCTCCCTCCATCCCTCCCTCTCGCCCTCGCTCCATCCTCTCTCTCTCCCTCCATCCCTTCTTCCATCCATCCCTCCCTCCCTCTGTCCCTCCCTCTATCCTCCCCCCTCCCTCCATCTTCCCTCCATCCCTCCATCCTCCCTCCATTCCTCCCTCCATCCTCCAGGCAATCTGAGAACTATCTAACATTTTCATTCCAGTGCTCAACGGCCATAAATTATCCACAATTCCAGGTTCTATTCTGCGGTGTCGGTGCATGCCAACACAAATCATCCACATATTTTATAAGTCCCATTAAATGTGCCATCACAAATCATCAGAACGTTTTAATTATCCATTAGAACCAAACATGTTTGATTGGCTGGTCGAGATGAGATGTGAACACCTGTTTTGAAGTAGAGCACTCAGTGCTGAGGTCCCAGGTTCATGCTGCTAGCTGTAGCTAATCGCCTGCACTTTCCCATCAAGTACCTGGATGTACGAGTCTAAATGGATGTGCTTGTGGGCTGCTCTGGTACCTGTACAAAGAGGGGGGGGGGGGGCACTTTCCATTAGAGTACTTGAATGTATGTTACTGATGTTACAGGTGCTCATGACTGAGTACTCTGCTATAAAGGTCCTTATACCATTTATATACCACTCTACTGAAATGCAGATGGACACACTCTGTCCTCTGAACATGTTAAACAAGGAGAACACTCTCTCCTATCCCCCTCTGAACTTGTGAGTGTTCCCAGCCGCCTCCCAGCCCTCTCCTATCCCCCTCCTTACCCCCACCCAGCTCTCTCCTAGCCCCCTCCTAACTCCCACCCAGCCCTCTCCTAGCCCCCTCCTAACCCCCACCCAGCTCTCTCCTAGCCCCCTCCTAACCCCCACCCAGCCCTCTCCTAGCCCCCTCCTAACCCCCACCCAGCCCTCTCCTAGCCCCCTCCTAACCCCCACCCAGCCCTCTCCCAGCCGCCTCCCAGCCCTCTCCTAGCCCCCTCCTAACCCCCACCCAGCCATCTCCTGGCCCTCTCCCAGTCCTCTCCTAGCCCCCTCCCAGCCCCCTCCCAGCCCTCTCCCAGCCCTCTCCTAGCTCTCTCCCAGCCCTCACCTAGCCCCCCTCCAAGCCCTCTCCTATTCCCCTCCTAACCCCCACCCAGCCATCTCCTAGCCCTCTCCCAGCACTCTCCTAGCTCTCTCCCAGCTCTCACCTAGCCCCCCTCCCAGCCCTCTCCTATCCCCCTCCTAACCCCCACCCAGCCATCTCCTAGCCCTCTCCCAGCCCTCTCCCAGCCCTCCTAGCCCTCTCCAAGCCCTCTCCCAGCCCTCTCCTAGCCCTCTCCAAGCCCTCTCCCAGCCCTCTCCTAGCCCTCTCCCAGCCCCCTCCCACCCCCCTCCTAGCCCTCTCCTAGCCCTCTCCTAGCCCTCTCCTAGCCCTCTCCCAGCCCCCTCTCACCTCCCTCCTAGCCCCCTCCTAGCCCCCTCCTAGCCCTCTCCCAGCCCTCTCTCACCCCCTCCTAGCCCCCTCCTAGCCCTCTCTCACCCCCTTCCTAGCCCTCTCCCACCCCTCTCTCACCCCCCTCATAGCCCTCTCCTAGCCCTCTCCCACCCCTCTCTCACCCCCCTCCTAGCCCCCTCCTAGCCCTCTCCCAGCCCTCCAGGGGACCAGCAGGCTTACAGCATCTCCCCCTAGGCTGTATACTGATTAGTCATGCCTACAAAGCCCCTGTCACAGGGAGGAGCTGGCTAGCATAGCACCATGACTGTGTCCCAAATGGCACCCTGTTCCCTATTTATGGCACTACTTTAGACCAGAACCCTATAGGGTGTCATTAGTGTACTATGTAGGGAATAGGGTACCAGCAGTGTACTATGTAGGGAATAGGGTGCCAGTAGTGTACTATATAGGGAATAGGGTACCAGTAGTGTACTATATAGGGAATAGGGTGCCAGTAGTGTACTATATAGGGAATAGGGTGCCAGTAGTGTACTATATAGGGAATAGGGTACCAGTAGTGTACTATATAGGGAATAGGGTACCATTTGGGATGCAGACACATCATGGTGACCATGATCACATGCACAGAGATACACACAGTTAGTACATGCTAACAAACATCACATTACGTTACTGGACACAAGGAAACTTGTGATCTGATTACTAAGGACCAGAACATAACTTTAACCCTAAAGGCTAATTCAGAGTATGGGACAAAAACATTTTGTAACTCTGCTGTCATGCTAACAAACAAAACATACACAGAGTGGTCTAATGCAAATGTACTTCTAAAGACCAACACATAACTTTGACCTTAAAGGCTAATTACGGGACCAAGTATGCCTAGTCACAATGCTGTCATTGTTTAATGTGGACTATACAGGCTAACAAACATTTATCCAAGAAAAGGAACTCAGGAATACAGGTGTAGGATCTTCATTTGAACCAGTTTGCTACAGCAGGAAAATAATCCTGCAGCAACAGGACATGTGAACTATTATGTGGATTGTAGTTAATGGACATTCTTCGTTACCGTAAATCACGTCTGACGTTTTAAAGTGGAAACGACAGACTTTAGAAGCCTTTTTAAAACCTTGAATACACAAGAAGTTTGCATTTCCAGCTGTGCAGGAAATTCTCAGCAACAAAAGAGTGATCAAATTAAGATCCTGAGGTAATATCAAAGTATGACCAGAGAGGGCATCCTGAGTGGCGCAGCGGTCTAAAGTACTGCATCGCAGTGCTAGCTGCGTCACTACAGATCCTGGTTCAATACCAGGCTTTGTCACAGCCGGCCCCGACCGGGAGACACATGAGACCCAGCGTCGTCCGGGTTAGGGGAGGGTTTGGCCCGGCAGGGATGTCTTTGTCCAATCGCACTCTAGCAACTCCTGTGGCGGGCCGGACGCAATGCACGCTGACACGGTCGCCAGGAGTAACGGTGTTTCCTCCGACACATTGGTGTCGCTGGCTTCCGGGTTAAGCAAGCATTGTGTCAAGAAGTAGTGTGGCTTGGCGGTGTCGTGTTTCCTTGAGATGTTTCTACAACTTGATTGGAGTCCACCTGTGGTAAATTCAATTGATTGGACATGATTTGTAAAGGCACACGCCTGTCTATATAAGGTTCCACAGTTGAGAGTGTATTTCAAAGAAAAAACCCAGCCATGATGTCAAAGGATTTGTCCGTAGATCTCCGAGACAGGATTGTGTCGAGGCACAGATCTGGGGAAAGGTACCAAAAAAGTTCTGCAGCATTGAAGGTCTCCAAGAACACAGTGGCCTCCATCCTTCTTAAATGGAAGAAGTTTGGAACCACCAAGACTCTTCCTAGAGCTGGCAAACCGGCTAAACTGAGCAATTGAGGGAGAAGGGCCTTTGTCAGGGTGGTAACCAAGAACCCAATGGTCACTCTGACAGAGCTCCAGATTTCCTCTGTGGAGAAGGACAACCATCTCTGCAACACTCCACCAATCAGGCCTTTATGGTAGAGTGGACAGATGGAAGCCACTCCTCAGTAAAATTCACATGACTTCCCGCTTGGAGTTTGCCAATAGGCACCTAAAGGACTCTCAGACCATGAGAAACAAGATTCTCTGGTCTGATGAAACCAAGATTGAACTCTTTGGACTGAATGCCAACCGTCACACTTGGAGGAAACCTGGCACCATCCCTACGGTGAGGCATGTTGGTGGCAGCATCAAGCTGTGGAGATGATTTTCAGCAGCAGGGACTGGGAGACTAGTCAGGATCGAGGGAAAGATGAACAGAGCAAAGTAAATAGAGATCCCTGATGAAAACCAGCTCCAGAGCGCTCAGGACCTCAGACTGGAGCGAAGATTCACCTTCCAACAGGACAACAACCCGAACTACACAGACAAGACAATGCAGGAGTGGCTCCGGTACAAGTCTCTGAGCGCTCCCTTGAGGAGCCTGGACTTGAACCTGTTCGAACATCTCTGGAGAGACCTGAAAACAGCTGTGCAGCGGTGCTCCCATCCAACCTGACAGAGCTTGAGACGATCTGCAGAGAATGGGAGAAACTCCCCAAATACAGGTGTGCCAAGCTTGTAACGTCATACCCAAGAAGACTCGAGGCTGTAATCCCTGTCAAAGGTGCTTCAACAAAGTACTGTGTAAAGGGTCTGAATACTTATGTAAATGTAATATATCGTATTTTTTTTAATACATTTTCAAAAATGTCTAACAACCTGTTTTTAATTTGTCATTAGGGAGTATTGTGTGTAAATTGAGGATTGAATCTATTTTAGAATAATGTTGTAACGTAAATGTGGAATAGTCAAGGGGTCTGAATACGTTCAAATTCACTGTACTTGTTCCACACATGAATTAGAATTAAAACTCCCCACAAAATAGAGAAACACAGTCATTATGATGCGGCGCTGTGCTTCCTACGATGCTAACATGGATCAAACCGGCCGTATTTCTGTATTTTTAAAGATCTATGTCTTGAAAACTTTATTGCTGACATGCCGTACATTTTGGGACTGTGTCAACAATGGACTAATGAAGCAAATACCAAAATATTGTCACATGTGTCACGATCGTGTGGAGGATTGACGGACCAAAACGCAGCTTTAGGAAAATAAGCCATCTCCTTTTTATTGATGAAGAAGGCAAACGAAACAAACACACTTACGAACTAAACAAAACAAGAAAACGATCGTGAAGCTAAATAACGATGTGCACACACAGGCTACAAACGTATCACATAGACAACGCTAGACACATGTACTCAACACAAACCCATATACTACACCCAACAACCCCTTTACCATAGAATCACCCAAAACCAACAAAACACAAACATTCCCCATGTCACACCCTGACCTAACTAAAATAATAAAGAAAACAAAGAATACTAAGGCCAGGGCGTGACATAACCCCCCCCTTAAGGTGCGAACTCCGGGCGCACCATTACACAGTCTAGGGGAGGGTCTGGGTGGGCTTCCATCCACGGTGGCGGCTCCGGCTCTAGTCGTGGTCCCCACGTCACCACAGTCCCTAACCGCCTCCTTAGCTTCCTCCAAATGACCCCCCTCCACATTAACCCCACTGCATTAAGGGGCAGTTCCGGACTAAGGGGCAGCTCCGGACTAAGGGGCAGTACCAGGGTAAGGGACAGTACCAGGGTCAGGGGCAGCTCCGAACTAAGGGGCAGTACCAGGGTAAGGGACAGCACCAGGATAAGGGGCAGCACCAGGATAAGGGGCAGCACCAGGATAAGGGGCAGCACCAGGATAAGGGGCAGCTCCGGACTGAGGAACGGCAGCTCCGGGCTGAGGGACTGCAGCTCCGGACTGAGGGACGGCCCATGGCTGGCTGACGGATCTGGCTGCTCATGGCTAGCTGACGGATCTGGCTGCTCATGGCTAGCTGACGGATCTGGCTGCTCATGGCTAGCTGACGGATCTGGCTGCTCATGGCTAGCTGACGGATCTGGCTGCTCATGGCTGGCTGACTGATCTGGCTGCTCATGGCTGGCTGGCGGCTCTGGCAGATCCTGTCTGATTGGCGGCTCTGGCAGATCCTGTCTGATTGGCGGCTCTGGCAGATCCTGTCTGGCGGGCGGCTCTAGCGGCTCCTGTCTGGCGGGCGGCTCTAGCGGCTCCTGTCTGGCGGGCGGCTCAGTAGGCTCATGGCAGACGGGCGGCTTTGCAGGCTCATGGCAGACGGGCGGCTTTGCAGGCTCATTGCAGACGGATGGCTCAGATGGCGCTGGGGAGACGGATGGCTCAGATGGCGCTGGGGAGACGGATGGCTCAGATGGCGCTGGGGCGACGGGCAGTTCAGGCATCGCTATGCAGACGGCAGACTCCTGCCGGCTGAGGCGCACTGTAGACCTGGTGCGTGGTGCCGGGACTGGTGGTACCGGGCTGGGGACACGCATCTCAGGGCTAGTGCGGGGAGCAGCAACAGGACGCACAGGACTCTGGGGACACACAGGAGGCTTGGTGCGTGGTTTAGGCACTGGTGGTAAAGGGCTGGAGACACGCACCATATGGCTAGTGCGTGGAGGAGGCACTGGTGGTACTGGGTTGGGGCGGGGAGGTGGCGCCGGAAATACCGGACCGTGCAGGCGTACTGGCTCCCTTGAGCGCCGAGCCTGCCCAACCTTACCTGGTTGTATGCTCCCCGTCGCCTGACCAGTGCGGGGAGGTGGAATAACCCGCACCGGCCTATGTAGGCGAACCGGGGACACCATGCGTAAGGCTGGTGCCATGTACGCCGGCCCGAGGAGACGCACTGGTGACCAGATGCGTTGGGCCGGCTTCATGACATACGGCTCAACGCTCAGTCTAGCCCGGCCGATACGTGGAGCTGAAATGTACCGAACCGGGCTATGCACGCGTACAGGAGACACCGTGCGCTCTACTGCGTAACACGGTGTCTGCCCGTACTCTCGCTCTCCACGGTAAGTACAGGGAGTAGGCGCAGGTTTCCTACCTGACTTCGCCACACTCCCTTTAAGGCCCCCCCCAAGAAATTTTTGGGTTGTACTCACGGGCTTCCAGCCTTGTCTCCGTGCTGCCTCCTCATATCGCCTCCTCTCGGCTTTAGCTGCCTCCAGCTCTTCACGAGGAAGGCGATATTCTCCCGGTTGTGCCCACGGCCCCTTACCATCCAGTATCTCCTCCCATGTCCACGAATCCTGTGTAGGTGGGTCCTGTTGCCGCTTTCCATGCCGCTTGGTCCTGTATTGGTGAGTAGTTCTGTCACGATCGTGTGGAGGATTGACGGACCAAAACGCAGCTTTAAGAAAATAAGCCATCTCCTTTTTATTGATGAAGAAGGCAAACGAAACAAACACACTTACGAACTAAACAAAACAAGAAAACGATCGTGAAGCTAAATAACGATGTGCACACACAGGCTACAAACGTATCACATAGACAACGCTAGACACATGTACTCAACACAAACCCATATACTACACCCAACAACCCCTTTACCATAGAATCACCCAAAACCAACAAAACACAAACATTCCCCATGTCACACCCTGACCTAACTAAAATAATAAAGAAAACAAAGAATACTAAGGCCAGGGCGTGACAACATGATGCAAAACGCAGCATCACAGGATGCAAAACGCAGCATCACAGGATGCAAAACACAGCATCACAGGATGGAAAACGCAGCATCACAGGATGCAAAACACAGCATCACAGGATGCAAAACGCAGCATCACAGGATGTAAAACGCAGCATCACATGATGCAAAACACAGCATCACAGGATGTAAAACGCAGCATCACATGATGCAAAACACAGCATCACAGGATGTAAAACGCAGCACACCGGCTGTATTTCTGTATTTTGGGTGGAGTTTCCCTTTAAGGCTAATTCATGTGTCGAACAAGTATGGAGTCAATACGCTGTAATCGTCTAATCTGGACTGTCACATCCCTTTCCTCTCTGGTCATATTTAACTTATCCCTGAGTCACACACAGGGACCAACAGCTTCCATAGATATGAGATAGGAACACATGTATTCTGATTTTGACACTGTCATACACTGCTAGCTGGGACTGTCTGTTCACTACGCTGCTAGCTGGGACTGTCTGTTCACTACGCTGCTAGCTGGGACTGTCTGTTCACTACGCTGCTAGCTGGGACTGTCTGTTCACTACGCTGCTAGCTGGGACTGTCTGTTCACTACGCTGCTAGCCGGGACTGTCTGTTCACTACGCTGCTAGCTGGGACTGTCTGTTCACTACGCTGCTAGATGGGACTGTCTGTCCACTACGCTGCTAGCTGGGACTGCCTGTTCACTACGCTGCTAGCTGGGACTGCCTGTTCACTACGCTGCTAGCTGGGATTGCCTGTTCACTACGCTGCTAGCTGGGACTGTCTGTCCACTACGCTGCTAGCTGGGACTGTCTGTTCACTACGCTGCTAGCTGGGACTGCCTGTTCACTACGCTGCTAGCTGGGACTGCCTGTTCACTACGCTGCTAGCTGGGACTGCCTGTTGACTACGCTGCTAGCTGGGACTGCCTGTCCACTACTTTGCTAGCTGGGACTGCCTGTCCACTACGCTGCTAGCTGGGACTGCCTGTTCACTACGCTGCTAGCTGGGACTGTCTGTCCACTACGCTGCTAGCTGGGACTGTCTGTTCACTACGCTGCTAGCTGGGACTGTCTGTCCACTACGCTGCTAGCTGGGACTGCCTGTCCACTACTTTGCTAGCTGGGACTGCCTGTTCACTACGCTGCTAGCTGGGACTGCCTGTCCACTACGCTGCTAGCTGGGACTGTCTGTCCACTACGCTGCTAGCTGACTGTCTGTCCACTACTTTGCTAGCTGGGACTGCCTGTTGACTACGCTGCTAGCTGGGACTGCCTGTCCACTACTTTGCTAGCTGGGACTGCCTGTTCACTACGCTGCTAGCTGGGACTGCCTGTCCACTACGCTGCTAGCTGGGACTGTCTGTCCACTACTTTGCTAGCTGGGACTGTCTGTCCACTACGCTGCTAGCTGGGACTGCCTGTCCACTACTTTGCTAGCTGGGACTGCCTGTTCACTACGCTGCTAGCTGGGACTGCCTGTCCACTACGCTGCTAGCTGGGACTGTCTGTCCACTACGCTGCTAGCTGGGACTGTCTGTCCACTACGCTGCTAGCTGGGACTGCCTGTCCACTACTTTGCTAGCTGGGACTGCCTGTTCACTACGCTGCTAGCTGGGACTGCCTGTCCACTACGCTGCTAGCTGGGACTGCCTGTTCACTACGCTGCTAGCTGGGACTGCCTGTTCACTACGCTGCTAGCTGGGACTGCCTGTTCACTACGCTGCTAGCTGGGACTGCCTGTTCACTACGCTGCTAGCTGGGACTGCCTGTTCACTACGCTGCTAGCTGGGACTGCCTGTCCACTACGCTGCTAGCTGGGACTGCCTGTCCACTACTCTGCTAGCTGGGACTGCCTGTTCACTACGCTGCTAGCTGGGACTGTCTGTCCACTACGCTGCTAGCTGGGACTGCCTGTCCACTACGCTGCTAGCTGGGACTGTCTGTTCACTACGCTGCTAGCTGGGACTGCCTGTCCACTACGCTGCTAGCTGGGACTGTCTGTCCACTTCGCTGCTAGCTGGGATTGCCTGTTCACTACTCTGCTAGCTGGGACTGTCTGTTCACTACGCTGCTAGCTGGGACTGTCTTTCCACTACGCTGCTAGCTGGGACTGTCTGTCCACTACGCTGCTAGCTGGGACTGTCTGTTCACTACGCTGCTAGCTGGGATTGCCTGTTCACTATGCTTCTGATGGTGACTCGCTTGCTTTACTTCAGTCAAGCAACAAGATTGCTTCATTACTTACGTAACAACATCATATAGCCCACTGGACAATTTTGATAAGGCATCGGGCATCGGCAGACAGGGAGCATGTTTTTCTCTTTTGAAGACGTAGTCAAAAGCAAATATTGTGATAGTATTGAAATACTCTGCGTGGAATCAGGAACAAAAAGAAGAAACAGAACAAACATCCCGCAGCCTGACTAAATAACATCAACAACAACATAAATAAATAACAACATCTGGACCATCACAGGGGTAAATAATTGCAGGACCAGAGGGAAGTGAGGAGAGGGACGGAATGTAAACCTGCCACCAGGATATACGGGAGTTACCTCTGAACCTCCCATCTTATTCGTCAACAGGGGGTTGGAAAGAGAGATCAAGAGATAGAGGTCGACACCGAGAGCAAGCGATAGAGATGACATGCTCTCTGGGATTCTGTAGCTTCCCATTAAAGTAATATGGAGAAGAGGAGAGGGTGATAGGATGAGAGAAGAAGAGGAGAGGAAGAGAGAAGAAGAGGAGGGGAGAAGAGGAGAGGAGAGAAGAGGAGAGGAGGGGAGAAGAGAGAAGAAGAGAAGGGGAGAAGAGGAGAGGAGAGGAGGGGAGAAGAGAGAAGGGGAGAAGAGAGAAGGGGAGAAGAGGAGAGGAGGGGAGAAGAGGAGAGGAGAGGAGAGAAGAGGAGAGGAGGGGAGAAAAGAGAGGAGGAGAGGAGAGGAGGAAGAGGAGGGGAGAAAAGAGAAGAGAAGAGGAGGAGAGGAGAGGAGGAGAGGAGAGAAGGGAGAGGAGAGGAGGAGAGAACAGAGAAGAAGAGGAGGAGAGGGGAGAGGACAGGAGGAGACAACAGAGAACAGGAGGAGATGGGAGAGGAGAGGAGGAGACAACAGAGAAGAAGAGGAGGAGAGGGGAGAGGAGAGGAGGAGACAACAGAGAAGAGGAGGAGGAGAGGGGAGAGGAGAGGAGGAAGTATAGGCTTTATTGAATGAATGGCAGTGTGAGTCTGTGAGCACAGCCCACTGAGGCATTAACATACGCTCAAGTACCCTCATTTAGCTGTCCAAGACACTAAACCTATTGCTAATGGTATGGCTGCCTAACACGGAAACATCACATTATTACACCCCAAATGGCACCCTATTCCCTATGTAGTGCACTACTTTTGACCATGGCCCATAGCCAAATGGCACCCTATTCCCTATGTAGTGCACTACTTTTGACCATGGCCCATAGCCAAATGGCACCCTATTCCCTATGTAGTGCACTACTTTTGACCATGGCCCATAGGGAATAGGGTGCCATTTGGGGCGCAGGGGCCTTCAAATGCCTACTATGTAAATATCACAGTATGTGTGGACATAAGGGTACACAAAATAATGGTACACACATTGTTGCTTCAGCAAGCAGGCAAATAATCTGACCAATCACAGGTACACAGCTACAACAGTAACCTCCAATCACAGTTACACAACAGTAACCTCCAATCAGAGTTACATGTACCTTACCCCAGCTACAACAGTAACCTCCAATCACAGTTACACAACAGTAACCTCCAATCACAGTTACATGTAGCTTACCCCAGCTACAACAGTAACCTCCACATGTAGCTTACCCCAGCTACAACAGTAACCTCCTCATGTAGCTTACCCCAGGTAGAACAGTAACCTCCTCATGTAGCTTACCCCAGCTACAACAGCAACCTCCACATGTAGCTTATCCCAGCTACAACAGTAACCTCCACATGTAGCTTACCCCAGCTACAACAGTAACCTCCTCATGTTGCTTGCCCCAGCTACAACAGTAACCTCCACATGTAGCTTATCCCAGCTAGAACAGTAACCTCCTCATGTAGCTTACCCCAGCTAGAACAGTAACCTCCACATGTAGCTTACCCCAGGTAGAACAGTAACCTCCTCATGTAGCTTATCCCAGCTACAACAGTAACCTCCTCATGTAGCTTATCCCAGCTACAACAGTAACCTCCACATGTAGCTTACCCCAGCTACAACAGTAACCTCCACATGTAGCTTACCACAGCTACAACAGTAACCTCCACATGTAGCTTACCCCAGCTACAACAGTAACCTCCTCATGTAGCTTACCCCAGGTAGAACAGTAACCTCCTCATGTAGCTTACCCCAGCTGCAACAGTAATCTCCACATGTAGCTTACCCCAGCTACAACAGTAACCTCCTCATTTAGCTTACCCCAGCTACAACAGTAACCTCCTCATGTAGCTTATCCCAGCTACAACAGTAACCTCCACATGTAGCTTACCCCAGGTAGAACAGTAACCTCCTCATGTAGCAGACCCCAGCTACAACAGTAACCTCCTCATGTAGCTTATCCCAGCTACAACAGTAACCTCCACATGTAGCTTACCCCAGCTACAACAGCAACCTCCACATGTAGCTTATCCCAGCTACAACAGTAACCTCCACATGTAGCTTATCCCAGCTACAACAGCAACCTCCACATGTAGCTTATCCCAGCTACAACAGTAACCTCCACATGTAGCTTACCCCAGCTACAACAGTAACCTCCTCATTTAGCTTACCCCAGCTACAAAAGTAACACCTCCTCATGTAGCTTATCCCAGCTACAACAGTAACCTCCACATGTAGCTTACCCCAGGTAGAACAGTAACCTCCTCATGTAGCTTACCCCAGCTACAACAGTAACCTCCACATGTAGCTTACCCCAGCTACAACAGTAACCTCCACATGTAGCTTACCCCAGCTACAACAGTAACCTCCACATGTAGCTTACCCCAGCTACAACAGTAATCTCCACATGTAGCTTACCCCAGATACAACAGTAACCTCCACATGTAGCTTATCCCAGCTACAACAGTAACCTCCACATGTAGCTTACCCCAGATACAACAGTAACCTCCACATGTAGCTTATCCCAGCTACAACAGTAACCTCCACATGTAGCTTACCCCAGATACAACAGTAACCTCCACATGTAGCTTACCCCAGATACAACAGTAACCTCCACATTTAGCTTATCCCAGCTACAACAGTTATCTCCACATGTAGCTTACCCAAGCCTAGGAATCCTCTATGTAACTGCAGCTATGGTTTATTTGAATTCTATGGAGTATCCCCCCCTACCTTGGAGTCTTCTCTTTAAGGCCAGATCTGAAGAATCGTTCCATAGCTAACCTCTGCTCACTTGAAGTCTTCGCTTTAGCACCACAAGCTCCGACGAGGTCTGTCAGTCTGTCTGTCTGTCTGGCTGTGTGTGTAACCGACGATGTGTATCCTATCTGTCCGTCTGTCTGTCTGTCTGTGTATCAGACCGACCCAGCTGTACCAGCAACAGCTCTGAAATGTCTCTCTGTACGTTTCTAACCTCTGTATAG